>NC_056730.1:1033689296-1033999296 GCF_019279795.1 Protopterus annectens
AAACCACTGTAAAAAACTTCTCCAAAGCCAACTTCATGCTTCATAAGTCAGAAGTGGCAAACTTCATTACACCCACACAGATGAAAAAGGGGCACTACTGCTGAATCATATAAAAATACACTGTATAAGCACATAAATGAGTGCATGGACCGTGCCATCCCAAACAGAACCAAGACGCTATCCTTCAGAAAAAAGGAAGTCAGTCTGGTGGTCCCTGACCATAAAGAAGCTCTACAACAGAAGGCAGAAACTGTTGCAGAAAAATCCCATGACTGCAGGAACTCCCTAGTCAGCCTCAGCCAGAAGCTGAAATCCCTCATAAAAATCCTCTAAAGCTAGTTACGAAAATAAAATCACTTTGGATTCTAAAGACAACCACAAAGCCTTCTACAGCTATGTCAAGAATATCAATAGCAACACTCAGATCTGCTCCGAACGACAGCACAATGGCACTACATTTACCGAACCAACTCATATTGCCAACATCCTGACAGACAGGTTCAGAGCTAACTTCACCCAACCCCCACCCCCCAAAGGGCCCATCCCCATACTGGATGATTGCAAACCCCTTGAAATCATGGCCGCACAGGTGAAGACCGCACTCTCCAAAGCCAAGAACACAGCATCTATGGGACCGGACAGCATCCCAGGCTGCATTCTGCATGAACTACAGAACAAACTGGCACCCCACCTAAGTACCATATTCAACCATAGCCTCACTTCAGGCTTTGTGCCTAAGGAGTGGCATACAGTGACAGTTATCCCATTCCACAAAGGGGGTGCCACCACAGAACCCAGGAACTACTGCCCCATTAACCTGATGAGCCTTTTCTGCAAGGCAATGGAACACCTCATCCTAGAGCTTATAAACAAAGACATAGGTAATCTCCAAACTCTGGACCCCACTCAGTTTGGGTTTGTAAAGGGTAGATCATGGTTCCTAAACCTGATTGACTTCTTCGAAGCAGTCGCTAGAGCTGTAGATGAGGGTAAGGTGGTGCACACTGCCTATCTTGACCTCTTCAAGGCTTTTGACACCATCCCCCACTCTGGTATTGTAGATAAACTCACTGGTCTAGGCATAAATCCCTACATCAGAAGATGGGTGGCCAACTGGCTCATTTGCAGAACCCACACTGTGAAAGCAGCCGACTCCAAATCCGACTTCAGACCAGTGACAAGCAGAGTATCACAGGGTTCAGTCCTGGGTCCTCTCATGTTCAGTATTTGCTTCACTGAAGTCCAGGAAAATACAACTGGTCTCTGGCTAATGAAATTTGCAGATGACTGCAAACTAGGAGCTATAATCGATTCACCTAAGGATGTGGACATTCTACAAATAGGTCTCACTGAGACTGATGCTTGGTGTCAAAGTCAGGGCCTAAAGCTCAATGCCAAAAAGGGCATTGGAAAAAATACCATACGCATGAATTACCATATAGGCGGTAGCTTACTAAACACCAAAAGTGTAATAAATGACCTTGGGACACAGGTGGATAGTAGTCTCTCCTTTGATAATCACATCAACACAGTAGTCAGGAAATCCTTCTATGTGGCACACCTCATCACAAAGGGACTCTCCTCCAGAAAAATAGAGGTCATCATTCCTTTCTACTCATCCCTTATTAGACCAATCATAGAGTACAATGCCAAGTTTGGCATGTACCTCACTAGACATCTGCAACAGCTGGAAAGACCATAGAAATACCTCACTAAGAGGATTACCGGCCTCAAACAGATGCCATATGCTGACCATCTCAAAAAACTCCAGCTCTACTCTGCCGCATATTGCCTTCTCTTAGGTGACCTCTGCCTAACGTACAAAGCCATGACTAACCTAGACCTGATGGACATGCTACACTTAAAGAAATCCCAATATCTCTGAGCCACATGCTCCAGGGACCAAAACCATGTCACCCCAAAAAACAGAACATGCTGGTGGGATAGAGTCCTGTCCCAGAGACTTCCCCTGCTCTGGAACAGGCTTCCCATTCATGTCAAGCAAAGCTCCTCATTAGCCCTATTTAAGAAAAATCTTGACAATTGGATGAGTAATAGGAAATTCACCCCAGAAATCACTACTGTGGCTCTGCTCGACAGGGGCACAGGAAATAATTTTCTTGGGTGGCGAAAGCCAGGGAATTCGTTTGGCTAGGCTTGTATAGGCCCTAGGGCTGATAGCATGGTACTTACTTATAAACCTATGAACCTTTGAGTGCATATGTTTACCACAAGGGTAGAAGTAGTTTGTATTGCACAGGGCTTTTACATAGTTTTGTGTCCTGAAGAACAACTAATAGTGATTTTCTGTCCTGCAAATCTTGGACAGTTCTGATTTTAGAGAAGGTTAAGCCAGAGCCTGGGCTGCCAGGAGGAGAATCTGCTTAACATCCACAAGAAATATGGAAGACAGATGCATTGTGGTATGCAACTGACCTTTACATTTGCCTGTATAATGACATGTCTCTATTTTTCTTATCCCTGTCAAGTGTGGTCTCCTGTTGGATCAGAGAGATGGAGACAGCTTAAAACCTGATGGTCAACATGCAGGTAAACAAATACTATGAGAAAAAAATAATTACAAAAACGATATGGACCACTTTTTCATAACAATGTAATGCATTTATTTGTTGAGTTATACTTAAGGTTGTTACAAGAGGAAAAGTGACTGTATAAACAAATCAGAGGCTGTACTGCTGTGTAAGTGATTTTAATAGTACTGTAAAAGATCAGTCAACCTACACTGAAAGACTGGAAATTAATTATGATGAAATAGAAGGTATCCAAAACATTTGTACATGCTGCTCAATCAAAGGTTAAAAGAAAGTATAGGTTATTGTGTGCCTAATTAGCATCACATACATTTAGAAGAATGTTGTCTTGATAAAACTAGAAAGATGTTATAAAACCACTTCATCACCAAGCCTTCCATAACACAGAATATTCTATTTTATAAAATAATCCAAAGAATCCTCAGGCCTTCAGTAACTGCAGAATATTGCTTATTTCATACAATAAAATGAAGGTCTGATGAAACTGTATGCTATTAAAAAGCAAAGATATACATTAACATTGTCTGTAAAGGGGAGTACTGGTTAAATGTTAAGAGAACATCTATTGTGAGTCATGTATGCTAACATTCCCAAAAGCTGTTGTGTGAGGTAAATCTACAGACAAAGCTGAGAATGTAACTGTGCTCATATAACTATTAAGAGATACCAATGAGCTGCATGAGTATATGTTAGGGAATTGCTCTTAATAAAATACCCAGTAAGCACACACATTTGAATTTTAATCTTGGCAAAGCTTTACATCATTACAACAATCACTGGTATGAGGAGCAATATTGTAAGATATGTCATAAGTGCAGGTGTACTGAATGAAAGCAACAACGAATGCAAAATAAGGAAGCAATTCAGCAATGTATGCATATGGCATGACATGCTTATGGCACTTCCCACTGCAAAAACTATGCCTGAGCTGAAAGACATGAAGACAGTAAACAAAATCTCTATTATAAATAATACAGTGTTTGACAAAATGCAGCATGACTGGTAAGAGCTGTAAAAAGCATTTAGGATATGACAGAGGTAGTTGGGTTGTAAATAAAAACAGAATTCTATACTGGAACAATATTATTTACTGCTTCTACCTATACTTATTACTGAAGAACTATAAAATAAATATATTATGTTTAAGCATATTAGTAGGGTATCACTGAGTTATATTTTATCCATGGTGTGGTATTGCTTTGTTATGGAGGTGCAACCCCAGTGACCAAAACTAGAACACCCTCAATGGAAAACACATAACGTACCTCAAAGCCTGCCATGATGCATCAGTATTATACAATGGCATTATTTTAAAAAGGTTTGTTAGCACACAAAATGTTTACATTTTATAATGATACCATTATATATTTAAAAATCCTTCTTGCCTCCATCACTCAGTGCTGATACATATGTATATGCATATAGAGTTGGGAGGGTGGCCTAATGGTTAAGGTGTTTGCCTTACAAACGCAAAGTGCTTGGTTTGAGTCTCACAAGGGTAATTGGCTAGGCTTAAAATGGCTCGCAAGGGCAGCTAGCTTAGTACTAATCTATGAACCTATATAGTAGCATTTTTTTTTAAATGTGATGTGTTTCACTTTTTGGGGAGCTGCAGAAATGTGTGTAAAATGAAACAATTTAATGAATTAGAAAGGCATATGACAGTGGGAAATGACCAGTGTCAATTTTCTTTATCTTTTCCTTAGTTTTTATTTATGGGAATTGTTTAAACTTTAAAGGTGCATTTATAATGGGTTTTATCATTTAGCTGTAAATAAAAATGGTCAGCATTTACATGTGCTTTTTCCATAATCACACTGATTTTTCATCATATGTTACTGCCATACTCATTGTTGAGATATACTAATATTTGTGTTTTGTTTGGAGTGTAATGCACTGCAATGCAAATAAAACTTTAGCCTTGTATACTAGTGAGGAGTTGCCCCCTAGTGGTAAGATTGAGGTGAGAATGAGAATGAAGGAAACATTGCAAATACAGGTCCTATATGCATGAAAGCTGAAAAGAGCTGCTAATGCATGGCTGAAAATGGTTATGAGTCTTTAATTTGGACTGGTACTTCAGAAAAACCTTACTTGGAAAATCACAAATGGTGGCCATGTGCTACACAGTCCATCTACAAAAAGGAGGCACTAACATTTCTGTAGAAAGCCCTACTGGATCATGCATCAGTTAATGGTTCTGTAAGACAGATTCAAGTAGAAATGCAAGGAGAACTGTGAATACGATTCTTAGGTAGCCTTTTTTTTTCCAAAAAGGTAAAGACCTATAATGGTTCTTTGAAGCTCACCAACAATTGTTAATCAGATTAATGTCTGGAGCATTTCGGCCCAGGCCTCCGCTGAAAATAGGCACTGTCCTAGTCGGAATTTCCCTGTCAACAAATGTTAAATAAATAAATAAATATATGAAACTCCATACTGAATTGGTGTTGCCCTAACATTTCTATGCATGTGTCAGTGTAATTTCAGATGTGAATCCCAGTTTAGATCAAGGGAGATGAGCTCTCCTAGTGTGCAACTGCAGACAGACAATTGACCTGATCTATATGCACAGATAGATAGAAGGCTGTTAGCGGACTATAATCAAAGGTGAGTACTTGAACAGATGTATACTTGGAGAAAGATGGATGCCTGGAGCCATTCTTTGAGATGAATAATTACCAGTTGAAGTTCTGACAATAATTGAAATACTTAGAATAGCAGGACTGAAAGTATGATGGCAGGGAGGATCATATAAGTCTGGGACTGCAACACCTTAGAATATGTTCCTTAATTTAAAATAGAATGATTTCTGAGTTAGCATACATAAGGTTTAGGAGTGTGAGTGGCACATCTGCAAAATACACGTTGGTGTAACAGTGAGTTTGAGAATTCAATGTTTGCTGTTTGAATACAGTTTATTTGTTGAAGTCTCCAGTATCATAAACCAGCTGTACATAATTTATAAAGGAAGAACACATCTCTAAATAGATGAAGGCCTAATGCATCATGCATACCAAGAAGGATGATAATTTAGCCACTTCAGTTGCATAGAGAGATAAAGCATTGACTGTGGGCAAGCTGACCTGGGTTTGATTACGGCTTGGTCAACTGACAAGAGCAGCATACATGGGAGGTGGTTATGTGGGCATTCCTACAGTGATCCTTGATGGAGACAGGGGTCATCATGTCAGGGGGGTGTTCATGGAGAAAAAAGGGTGGTAGGTATAGCACAGCTGTCACTGAAGTGGGGCAATATGCTGCACACACCCCCATTGCATACCCCCCTTCAGATGAACCAGGAAGACTAAAATGGGAGGGGAGACTAAAGTGGTAGGTCCACGTGGAAAAAAAAAAAAAAACAAGCTGATGGTGATGGTCAGGACTGACAGGGTGCCCTTGGTTTCTGTAACTGGCACCAGTTGCATCAGAGTAACTCTCGTGAAAATAGAAAATCCAAACAGGCATGGACATGGGGCACCACGCAAAAAGACAGTAGGGTGAAGCAAGGGAGCATGCTAAAAAAAAAAAAGATGATAATTTAAGTTTCCCAGTCTTTTATGGACCTATAAGGCCAATGAAATAAGTCAGGATTTGATTCAGTGTTCCTATTATTAGTATCAGAGGAGATCTAATGTAATACTTGAATTAGGAGTGGGCACAGCCTTTGATTACATACAGAAAAAAGTAGTGATGACATCTCTGCATTAACATTTGATTTAGTGTAAAAGGTAAATGGCCAACATACAATATTCTGGAAGAACATTAGGAAAAAATAAATGATTCTTAACAACTGCATATTTAATAACAGTATTTCAAAAGTGTGTGTGTGTGTGTGTGTGTCTCTGTGTGTGTGTGTGTGTGTGTGTGTGTGTGTGTGTGTGTGTGTGTGTGTGTGTGTGTCTCTGTGCATGCGTGTGTGTGTCTGTGTGTGTGTGTGTGTGTGTCTCTGTGCATGTGTGTGTGTGTGTGTGTGTGTGTGTGTGTGCTCACGTGTGCATGTATACACTGCAGTATGGCTTTGGCATATTGTTTTGCTACTTAATAGTTCCTGAATACTTGAAATTGTTTTCTCTGCAAGACATCCGACAAATGTAGAATAAATTACCATGAAATCCAGTTAATAAAAAAAAAGACTTGCTTGTGCTGAAATTTACTTCAGTATTTACTTGAAGATTATCTAAGTTCAGGTGAGCACACTGATGTTTTAAAAACTGAAGTCTTTTTTAGCACAGAGGATGAAAGGTATGAGATGTTACTAAATTGCTTCCTGTAGACCAGTGTTTGATTCCCTCTGTCTCCATTTGCTTGCATTTTTAACAATGGGGATGTCACTTAACAGAGAGTGCTCTAGAGGAATTGGGCAAGATTCCTCAGTGACCTCCTGAAATACATGTGTAGTAACATGCAATTGTTTTTACCCCCCCCCTCAAGGACTGAAGGATGGTTCCCCTACCTGCGTCCAAGTGAACAATTAATTCCTCAGTAGTGGGAGTGAGGAATCCTTGGCTAAAGCAAGATACCTTTAGCCTACTCTTTTCTCCACCAGAATTCCTACTCAGCTCATCTGCTCCTCATTAACAGTTGGGTTGTAGGGAGAAGAACAGGTTGAAGGTTCTATGAGATGGCCTACCCTCTCCCCTGGTGCAGCACCCCTCTACTGCATGTCATCTCTTGCAAGCTGTACTATAGCTGCCCTCTGAGTGGAAGTGTTGCTCTGCACTCTGAATCCAGTCAGCTTGTTGTCTGGTATGTACACAGTAGAGCAGACTTGCTAAGCACACCCTCCTCATAGTGAACATCAAGTGCTCCCAATAGATGTAACAAGTGTCGAGTCAGAGTTACCTCCATACCTGAAGGATGATCGAGCTGGCAATGGCCGCTCACTCCCATCCTCTCCCCACAGTTATTCAAACCCAGAATACCTGCAAAATAGTAGAGACTGTCTCTTTGTTACATGGAGCTGGATCAAAGTACCTACCTATTGGTCAAAAGTTCTTTATCATTTGAGTTAGCTAATGCAGCAATGTTCCAAAGTTTTTGACATACAAGCAATCCGTTTGGTTGGGCCTTACGTTTCCTTCTCACACCAGTACAGCTGACTGCCAAGTTGATTCTTTTCTTTCTTTTTCATTGAAATACAGTAACAGGAAAACCTTTGTGGATATAAAACTCCTTCCATATATAAGGAAAACCTTTGTGGATATAAAACTCCTTCCATATATAAGGAAAAACTCCTTCCATATATAAGGAAAACCTTTGTGGACATAAAACTCTTTCCATATGCAAGGAAAACCTTTGTGGATATTAAAACTCTTTCCATATATAAGGAAAACCTTTGTGGATATAAAACTCTTTCCATATGTAAGGAAAACCTTTGTGGATATTAAAACTCTTTCCATATATAAGGAAAACCTTTGTGGATATAAAACTCTTTCCATATATAAGGAAAACCTTTGTGGATATAAAACTCCTTCCATATATAAGGAAAACCTTTGTGGACATAAAACTCTTTCCATATGTAAGGAAAACCTTTGTGGATATTAAAACTCTTTCCATATATAAGGAAAACCTTTGTGGATATAAAACTCTTTCCATATGTAAGGAAAACCTTTGTGGATATTAAAACTCTTTCCATATATAAGGAAAGCCTTTGTGGATATAAAACTCTTTCCATATGTAAGGAAAACCTTTGTGGATATAAAACTCTTTCCATATATAAGGAAAGCCTTTGTGGATATAAAACTCTTTCCATATATAAGGAAAGCCTTTGTGGATATAAAACTCTTTCCATATATAAGGAAAATCTTTGTGGATATAAAACTCTTTCCATATATAAGGAAAGCCTTTGTGGATATTAAAACTCTTTCCATATATAAGGAAAACCTTTGTGGATATAAAACTCTTTCCATATATAAGGAAAACCTTTGTGGATATAAAACTCTTTCCATATGTAAGGAAAACCTTTGTGGATATAAAACTCTTTCCATATATAAGGAAAACCTTTGTGGATATTAAAACTCTTTCCATATATAAGGAAAGCCTTTGTGGATATTAAAACTCTTTCCATATATAAGGAAAGCCTTTGTGGATATTAAAACTCTTTCCACATATAAACTACAGTAGCAGAATCAGCAGGAGCAGTGTGATACAACAAAAATATGTGATTAAGGATCACTTAACATACATAAATGAAAAATTATTATATACACATAATGGAAAGATAGGTTACACTTTACTTATTTTAAGGGATAGTGCACAACAGGTAAGCAGACTGGAAGGAATCCATATGTGTGTGGCATCTGGAGAAAAAAGATGATGGAGCAGTCAGTTTCTGCTCATGCCGGAGTATTGGTGGCTAAGAAATGGAGGAGAAGGGGAAAGAATATGGACACATAACCTGCATAAGTAGCAAAGATCAGAATAAGTGTGTTTTTTACACAGTGTGGATAGCAGGTGAAGAATGTGAAATTAGGGGAGAAGGAACAGGATGGAGTAAAAGTAGCATGGAGGGGAATGCTTGTGGTGGGATTTAGTTAGAAAGAACAGAATGAGAAAGAATAAGATAAGAGAAGGAGAAAAGTGTTTGCAATACCCATAGAAGAAGTGTAGTAGTGGGATCCAAGGGAGTAGAGGTGACAAAGAAAAAAAAGATTTGTATCAGAAATTATGGCTTATGGTGGAGAAGGTGAAGATGGGATGCAGCAGAAGTGAAGAGATGAAGTGTTCAAGACATTCTATGAAAATTGTATAAGAGAAAATAGAGATTGGGGAGGAATTCAGATTGTGGAGGCTCCTAGACTGAAGGCAAGTGAAAATGAGGAACTGAGCAGGGTAAGAGGGATGGAGAAGACAGTGATGACCACTAGGAATATGAAGGAAGGTAAAGCAGGAGGACCAGACAGATTTGTTATTATTATTTTTATTTTTTATGAAAGTGTGATTTGAAATGGTTAGACAAGCCCCAGGATTCATTAAACTCTGTTTAGGCTACACACAGAACCAATACGCTACATGGAGTGTATTTGTAACTGCAGCAGTGGCCAGCATGCAATGCATACTAATGAGGAGTAGCACCCCTAAGCTAGGTTTCACGTTGCACAACAGTATTGCTGGCCGCAAAACCCTGTAAACAAACACGGATATCAAGTCCGTGTAAAGGAGAGCACATACTGTGGATTTGCGAGGAATGCCACAGTAATCACCAGGGCTGTCTCTTAGAGAAAGAAATAGGGGCAAAAGGCATAAATAATATGTGGGCAAAGGATGATGAGTAGGGACCATACTTCTCAGGCTCTTGGCACAAGAAATCTGGACAAACAATAACATAATGTGACAACAAAGGCAGAAATATAGGGACACGTTTTAAACATTGCTTTTATAAATGTAGGAAGTTGCTAGAATAACAGAATTTGTGTTACCATGCATGTTCTGAAGGACATGAAGTCTAAAACTCAAAGGCAAGTTATTATTTATTTACTTTGATTACCAGGGCTGTGTCTTAGAGCAAGAAATAGGGACAAAAGGTATAAATAATGTGGGGGCAATTAAGGATGACAAGTAGGGACCATACTTCTCAACCTCTTGCCACAAGAAATCTGAACAAAGCATGGCATAATGTGGAGACAAAGGTGCAAATTTAGGGACACATTAAATATTGCTCTTATAGATGTAGAAAGTTGCTAGAATAACAGAATTTGTGTTAACAGGCATTTTCTGAAGTACACAAAGTCTGAAACTCAAAGGCATGTCATTATTTAGTGATTTTAATCCTCAGTTCATACTAATGAGTTGTCAGAAAACCATAAATTTTATGAGGAACAGGATAAAATTAGAGGCAAAAATCTGAACAGTAGTGAGATATGCTAGGGATTCACTTATTAAAAATTGCTCTTACAAATGTAGAAAGTTGTTAGAATGACAGGTTTTGCATTCCCATGAGTTTTCAGAAGGTTTTGAACTCTGAGACTCAAATGTCTGTCACTGTTTTTTGACTTCAACCTTAAATACTTTAACAATGATTTGCCAGAAAACCATACTTGTATGAGAAATATACCAAACATATAAGACAAAATCTGGACATTCTGCAAAAATCTATACAGTTGAGAGGTATGGAAATAGCTGTCACTCTGTTAGTGCAACATATATGTAAAGAGGTTGACTTAATGAGAGGACAAATAAGCAGTAATAGGGACATATATGACAATAGATGTCACATGGGAATGTGTTCGAATGTAACACTCTCAGCCTCTTAGACTGAGAAATGTGGATAAAGTCATAAAAATGGGAGGACAAAGGGACAGAAATAGGGACAGAAAATGGACCAAAATTTGAAGCAAAAATCTACACATTCTGCAAAAATCTGGACAGTTGAGAGGCCACTGATTCACATGCAGTGAGAGCCTGGGTGGCACCTATGCCACCTCATAGATAGGTCCAGTTGCTGCTCACAAAATCACCCTGCTAACAATGAACATCTAAATATGGTTAATAAAGATACTTGTGTTTTTACACAGCTAGGTTTCTATTGCTTCATGTATAGTGATAACCATGTACTCCTAAAACTTACTAATACAATATGTGAGAGATATTAGTATACAATGAATCTAGAATAAATGTTCTCTCTCCTAGGTAACAACAAAGTTGTATCAGTATCTCATTCATTAAACCCTTAAGGCAAAATACCTCAAAACCAATATCTTGGTCATAGGCTAATCCACAGGCTAATCCACAGTGAGACACACAGATGGCCCCCTCACCAGGTTGTACAAGGAGAAAGTCACAGTCAGCCGCTTGTCAGGTGGCAGGATCCGTAAAGTCATGCATGTTCTCAGGTCTCTGAACAACAACCACAGTTACACCTCTGTAGTACTCCATGTTGGAGTAAATGACTTGAGACATACCTCACTGGACTATATGAAGAGAGATATGACTGACCTCTCAGATTATGTGTCTCTGACAGGTATGTCCGTAGCCCTAAGCAGCATTTTACCTTGACCCAGGATGATGCCTCACTACAAACAAAAGAATTATCAACTTCAACAATTGGCTTAACTACTGGTGTCACTCCAATGGGATCCAGTAGTTGTCAGGCTGGGATGAAACGGTCAACAATCCAAGGTGCTTTGCCAGGGAAGGTCTTCATCTATCACCTCTTGCCTTTTGGTTACTGGCCAAGGTACTTGCCTCCCCCACAGTAATGTTTTTAGGCAATGTCATAAGAACAAACTTCCTGATATAAAAATATCCTCAAAAGACAAACTCAGGGTTATGTTGCTTAATGCTAGGAGTCTAAATCAGAAACTACACTCAGTGGAGGCACTTCTTACTTGGGAAGATGTCAATGTTTGTGCAGTCTATGGTTTAGGAAAGCATAGAGTACTTCAGCCATAAAAGGCTATAATGCCTTCAACACAGACAGATTGAAAAATGACTGTTCAAGAACCAAAGGAGGAGGTGTATCTATTTTCATAAAAGACAAGTACACCTCAAGACTGTTTCAGCAGTAGGACTCCCTAGAGTTACTACAAGTCCAAATAACTGTAGGAGGAAACCCCCCCTCCATGTTATTGTTAGCTACAGGACCACCAACATGAACCATGAAAACCACACGGTGCCTTCCTGGACTTACTTGAGTCTCTCATAATATAGCCAAACACCCTAGGCATGGGTAACTTTAACTATCCTTCCATCGATTGGGATACATATATCAGCTCAAACATGCTTGGTCTAAGGTTCCTGCACTTTGTAAACAAGGATGCTCTGGAACATTTAGTCTGCACCCCCACAAGAGGGCTTGAATATTCTTGACCTGCTACTCACAGATCGCTGCAACACCCCGTGTGTGAGACCATCCGGGGTAAGGTCTGACCATAAATCAGTCATGTTCAATGTAGCAATTATACCTGATCCCCCCTCCCCCAGGATCCAAAAGGTGGAAAAATCTCAGCAAAGCAGACTATAGTCTCCTAAGCGATGGCATATATAGTTTCAAACCTACTGGCACCACTGACCGTAAAGACTCTTATATGGAGGTGTACACAAATGCCCTGAATAAACACCTTTACAAGTGTATAGATTTAGCTTTACTAGAACTGATCAAAACTTGCTCACAAAAAACAAGCCTTCCTGGTGGACATCTAGCATAAATAGATTATACAACAAAAGAAATTAACTGATATCCAGTAATAAGAGGGAACACCCTCCATAGTTTGAACGACAAATTAGACATTTTGTAAAGTCCTCTAAAGCTAATTACAAAACTAAATTAGCATCCATAGCTATGGATAATCAGAAGGCGTTCTTTAGCTATGTCTGTAATGTAAAAGGGAAGGCCCAGCTTTACACCAAATTCAGAGTGAATGGTAACACTCATACTGAACTATACTGAACCTGAGGACAAAGTCCTCTAAAGCTAATTACAAAACTAAATTAGCATCCATAGCTACGGATAATCAGAAGGCGTTCTTTAGCTATGTCTGTAATGTAAAAGTGAAGGCCCAGCTTTACACCAAATTTAGAGTGAATGGTACCACTCATACTGAACCATACTAAACCCGAGGACATAGAGAACCTGTTAGCAGACAGGTTTGGCAACAATTTCACACTCCTGTCTCCACCAATCATACCACACAGCATAACAGTTGTCTACCTATTATCTCCAAATAACCAGTCAGAACTGCACTCATCGGCAGCCTCTATGAGACCCTATAGTATCTCAGGCTGATTACCAAACAATCTAAAGCAAGAGTTAGCAGAACCACTGTCTACTCTCTTCAACCATAGTCTAAGTACTGGCTTTGGCTCAGAAGAGGGGAAAACAGCAACCATAATACCCTTGCACAGAGTGGGTCCCTTAACCGACCTAGGGAACTATGCACCCATAAGCCTGACCAGACTTGTCTGTAAGGTCATGGAGAGAATCACCTTGCACCTTATCAACAAGGACCTTCAAGCTCTTCACCTGACCCACTTTGGCTTTATCAAGGGTAGATCATGCCTGTTAAACCTAGTGGAATTCTTTAAGAGTGTCACCAAAACCCTGGATGAAGGCAAATCAGTATACTGCTTACCTCAACTTGCCCATGGGGTTTGACAAAATCCCCCACTGAGGCATCATTGCGGAGCTCACCTACCCGGGGATTAACCCATATGACATTAGATGGTTCACCAACAAAATGCATACAGTCATAGGTGGGGATTCCACCTTTACCAGCAGACCTGTTACCAGTGGTGTCCCTTGAGGGTTTGTGCTGGGCCCCCTATGGTTTGGAATGTATTCCTCAGAAAATGAGGTGAAAAAAGATGGCCTGTAGCTCAACAAGTTCGCTGAAAATTGCAAACTGGGTGCAATCACTGAATCCACAAACAATGTCAACATACTATAAAAATGTGCTTACATACATACATGATTGTTGCCAAAGCCACAGACTTAAAGTTAACCCAAAATAATGCACTATTATCCCTTTTGGCAAAGGAGAAATCTATGAAAATTACACTATCAATTATACCCCACCCCAATGTTCTAACCCAATGGTAGGAGATTTGGGAATGCAGGTTGATGGCAACCTCACCTTTGATCATCATGTGTCCACAGTGGTGAGGAAGGCCTTTTACATTTCACACCTCATAAGTGAGGGCATAGCATCCAAGACTAAAGATGTTATAACTTCACTGTACTCATCCCTCATCAGACCAATAACAGAGTGCAATGCTCCATTTTGCATGTACATCACCAGAAAATACAAAGAATGAGCTAGATTCAGGAAAATCACAACACCAGGGTGAAAAATTCTCAGAAAATTTTTATTCTGGTACCTCGGCCTTTTGCCTTCAAGGAGTACTTACATCTAAATGCAACACCATTTTATATAAACATCCACCTACAATTAAGCTAAATTGATGCAATTAACATTATTAATCTAAGAGCATAGTAAATTCAGCTTAAAGTAACAATTACATATTTTTACACAAAACCCGTTACATAAATTGTTATTTAATCATAAAAATACATTTTTTACAAGTTTTATATCTCAACTTATTTACAAAGTTAAATTACTATCTATATTCATGCCCCTGGGTTGAAGTGTTTTAAAATTAATTATCATTTTACATTCAACTTTAATTCAGTTCTAAAGTTTCCTCCATTGGCCAAAAAGGGATCTGCCAACACACTAAAAAAGAGGTCTTTACTACACCCCAGCCAAAGAAGTCACATTTTCCCTTACTTTTGTTTGTTGATGTCGTTGTTCTTCAAATTTTAACCTGACCTTCAAATAAAAACTCCTGGTGTATCTTTTGGGGGATTGCTGTTCCCCTACTTGGCTTTTTGAAGCACAACTCATTTCTACAGATGAAATCTCTTCAAATGACACGCTCTTCTTGCTGCCTATATTGGTTTGCACAGAGGAAAGAGAAGAATCATGTGTCCCCCTATCAGAGGAAGTGCCACCCTGTTTTTTTTTTTTCTTTTTTCCTCACCAAGATATTCTTTTCTACCTCTTGAATATGCGATTTAACAGTTGCCATTTTATCTTTAAATTTCTCTTCAGAAACTTTGGTAAGCAGAGATTCTTGAAGTACATTAGTCTGCTCAAACAACCTATCTAATACTCTAAGGCTGCTTTTAACTAAAATTTGTAACCATTAATGGAAGACGTTATATTGTGAGAGAAACTTTTCATTGCAATTCACATGGTGTCATTTATAGGGTCTATATTAGAACATCGAAGTTTCAAAACTTCGAATGTTCTAATATCGACCCCTATTCAGTGAAAGCTGAAAATATCAAAGCAACAGAAAACCATTTTTTTTTTCCTAGAGAAAGAAATCGGTTGTCCATTTCTGTTGCTTCAGTATTTTCAGCGCTGTGGTGGAAAGTTACAGGTCGGATTCAAGTAAGTGTGCGATTGAGTGCGGGTTAGGTTAGTTAGGGTTAGGGTGTGGGTTAGTTATGTGTGCAATTGTGTGGACATGAGGGTTAGGGTGAGTTAGGTGAGCTAGGGTTAGGGCGAGGGTGTAGACGTGAGAGTTAGGGCGGGGTGAGGTGAGTGTGCGATAGTGACGGAACTTAGGGTTAGAGTTTAGGTTAAGGTAAGTGGATAGTTAGTGGTGTGTGTATAGTTTAGTGTAGGGTTAGGTGTAAGATTTTAGGTGTATGTGTGTGGATTGCTGTTTGTTTGGTGTGCTTGTGTTATGTGTATGTGTATTGGAACAGCAAATTTTTTCCCTAGGAAAAAATTCACTGTTCTGTATGTTCGATGCTTTCAGCTTTCACCGAATGGGGGTCGATATTAGAACATTTGAAGTTTTGAAACTCCGATGTTCTAATATAGACCCCATTTATATAATAGGTTGTGGTTGTACAAAGGTGAAATGGTATGTAAGGCAAACAAAAAGGAAAGTTAAAGTTAGAATCTTGGAACACTTGGGAGACATTAGAAAAGGGAATAATCTAAATCCAGCAGCCTAACATTTTTTGTCTCTAGATGGGGAGGTGTAGTAAAGACCTCTTTGTTAGTGTGTTGGTAGAGCCCTTTTTGGCCAATGGAGGAAACTTTAGAACTGAATAAAACAAAGTTGAATGTAAAATGATAATTAATTTTAAAACACTTCAACCCAGGGGCATGAATATAGATAGTAATTTAACTTTGTAAATAAGTTGAGATATAAAACTTGTAAAAAATGTATTTTTATGATTAAATAATAATTTGTTATGCAAGGATTTTTGTGTAAAAATATGTAATTGTTACTTTAAGCTGAATTTACTATGCTCTTGGATTAATAATGTTAGTTGCATCAATTTAGCTTAATTGTAAGTGGATGTTTGAATAAAATGGGGTTGCATATAAGTATTCCTTGAAGACGAAAGGCCGAGGTACCAGAATAAAAAAAAATGTTTCTGAGAATTTTTTACCCTGGTGTTATGCTTTCCCTGAATCCAGCTCATCCTTTGTATTTTGCTGCATTTGTTTTGGAAGAAGTGGTGGTTGGTGTTTTTACATCACCAGAAACCCGCAGCAGCTGGAGAGACCTCAGAAGTTTCTCAGTAAGAAAATCCATGGACTTCAAATACATTACCTACATGGAGAGACTGAAGGCTCTGTCACTGTATTCTGTATTATATAAACTACTGACAGGCGACTTGTGGCTGGCCTACAGAGCGGTCTTAAACCCTGCCTTAATGGAAATGCTGCACCTCCACAAATCACATGGGGCAATAATCACTCACTCCAGGGACCTTAACCTAGCCTGTGACATCAACAGGACATGCTGGAGAGATAGATATGTCTCCTAGAGATTACGACTCTTATGGAACAAACTCACAATTCACATGAAACTGATCTCCTTGCCGACACTATTTAAGCGAAACTGAAATAATTGAATGGGAAAGTATAGCTTTATCCCGGGGTTTCACCTATGTCATTCTTAGACAGGGTCAACTAGAGCAGATCATGGATTCACAAATATGTACTACATATCTTGGTCTATAAGGGAACAATGGTACAACTTGGGTAGATTTGGCAAGGACCTAAGGCCATTAGCCTAGTACCCTTCCATGAACTTATGAACCTAGGGCCATTATGATAATAGCCTTGTTTGAACCTATGAAGCAGTAAACCTATGCAGACCTGCCAACATCTTGTCATACACATGTGGGCTACTGCTGTCATGTACTATAAATTCAGCTGCAGTCTTACAAAAGTCAGACTTGTGCCATGGCACTTGTGCTACGTGCTGTGTTCTGTAGTCTGTACTTAGATATGTAGATATTCTTTTCTCAATTCAGTCAACCATGTGTGTTCTTGCTTGACATTATAGAGTGCCTTTTACTGCAGCATGCAGGATACTGTTATTACCATATTCTCAATGACACTGCTGATGTCGTCAGCTATATCAGATGTCTGGATATGCAGTCATCCAACCAGGGCATGGTCAGACACTGGCCTGGAGGCCAGGCAGATGACACCTCATCCTATACCAGACAGATGACTATGACATGGCTTTTAATCTCTCCACATACATCATGCCATGGTTTGTAGGCCCTGTGTTATCTTCCTGAGAAAGCCCTGTGGTCTGTCCAATTGTTGCATGTGTCTGTAAAGGTACATGCAAAAGAGAGCATTATGCTGTATTACAGTTCTGATTAAGTTTTACTATAGTGCTGTCATACAATTCTAAGATCTGAATAAGATGGTGTGACATGATGTGCACCATACATTTGTTTTGGAAGATCATTAAAGAGAGAAGTTGGAAAGTAATGATACATGTTGCAGTTTCTGACTTCACAACCCTTACAACATCAAACAACAGGCAGTATGCCAAACAAGAGAGTAACAAGAGCAACATATCCTTGTTTTTGCCATAACATTAACCCACCTTTCCTACCCCCTCCTAAAAGTGCAGTCTATGCTTGTTTGTGCCATCCAAACTACCCTTCAGTTGTTTGCAAATGCATATCATATTACTGTCAGTTAATATCCTCATACATTTTAAGGGTAATGATACAGCATGGCTCACAAACTGCATGTCTCAGAGTACTGGTCAGTTAACTGATGAATGACAAGGAAACACAGAAAGGTAAGACAGAGCTGTCTATTCGCAAGCAATAATCATAACAGGTACAGGTTGTGTGATCACTAAATGCACTATGTCCAAATATAATAATAAATAGGTTCATAGATTTAAGCATAACCAATTAACCCATGTGAGAATCAAACCCTGCATCTTCAGAATGTAAGATAAATATCTTGTCCATTATGCCAAATTCCCTCTGGTGGGTTGTGGTTTGATATCAGTGTACATTGTGTGATGAATGACTTCAGTTCTTTGCTGCAAAGTTGTTTGTGTGGCAAAGAGGGATAAGGCACCCATCCTTTTTTCTGAAGGTGCATTGGAGTAAGAGTTGAAACCCAGACCTATGTCAACATATCACGTGTACTAACATTTTCTGCTGTGTATGTCATAGATTGCTTTTCCTCACTTCAACTATTTCTCCTTTTTTTCTTTTTTTTTCTTTTCTTTTATAATGAATAACGCTAAAAACATGCTAGAGAAAATACAATTTGCAAACAAATGAAGAGGAGGTTGGGTGTTAATGAAACAGAACCTGTGAATTGTGCACTACTTACTTGCATTTCCAACCTTGATAGTACTACATGTAACACTTTGTAAGTGTAACCTGACACACCCACATGATGATGTAAGTAATCAGTGTCCATCCCACAAAGACAAACACTGAGGGAGTGCCTACACAATGTGGACATCCCTACACAGATCCAACTTTTTGGGATTCAGCAATTCTAATAAGTTCAGATCTCATTTTCATCTTTAACCTGCTGACAGCCCTGAATCTACACTAAAAGGCAACTGTGTAGCTAGGGAAACTGAAGGGAAGATGAATGTTGAATGCAGAAGGGAAGGTATTACGTTTGATCCTGTTCTGAGCCTTTGTTTTACCATACCTGCCCACTGTACAGATTTGTGCTGAATGCCCAGTTTTGCCTCATATTTTTGGTTTGTTCTTCATACACATGTTTGCTTTTGTTTTTTTTTTTTGTTTTTTTTTTTGGAGAGCTCACTGGGATGATCTAAGGATTTAAGTCCCTAAATAATGACATGTATTTGACTTTCTGACTTCATAACCTTCAGAAAATGCATTCTAACGCAAATCCTGTTAGTCTAGCAACTTTCTAAGTTAATAAGAGCAGTATTTAAAATGTGTCTAGATTTCTTATTCTACGAGGCTGAGAGATATCGTCTAAGAAGTCATGTGGTACACAAAGCTGCTGAAAACTTCTTGTTCATTCAATTTTCTAAGTTTATAAGAGCAATATTTAAAAAGAGACCTCATTTATGGCCCTTTGTCCCTGCATTATTGATGGCTTTGTCCAGATTTCTTGCTCTAAGAGGGTAAGAGGTATGCCATGTAGACTAGTTCTGTGGCTGTATTCGAAAAGTATTTGAATACAAATGGAACACCAGTACAGAATCCACATGGTTATATTCTCCATTGATGAATTCCTGCAGCTGGTTTCCCTGGTTGATTTACATTCTATTCAATTGCCTATACAACTGATTAGCATGCCATATTGTTTTACCTGTTTTATTTATTTATTTGCAGTTTGTTTATCAGGATGGTCCATTGGGCTGTGAAAAGCCCATTTTCAATGGAGTCCTTGAGAGAAAAGCTCCATAAAGACATTGTACAATATAAACAAATTATTAGCAATACAGTAATACAGGTGAAGAAAGTATTAAAAATACAGTTTAGTAAAAAAATAAAATGTAAAAAGAGAACTTAGGTAAACAAATAGTAAATATTTACAAATACATTTGTTCATGCTATAGAAATATAACAGTAAAGGCAAAAGAGCGTCACATAGGTATCCTATGAGAGTTATAGTAGGGTAAGTGGGGAGAGGAGGAATAAGCAAAGAGGGAAAAGTTAGAAGAGGTAGGGAGAAATGAAGGAGGTAGAGAGAAAGGTAGTGTAGTGAGAGGTGGGAAAGGAGAGTGGGAGGGTGAGAGAATGGGGTGAGATGCTAAGGGAGTTATGTGAGGTGAGAGCAGGAACATTCCCAGATGGATATGAGATGTAAGTAAAGCAAGGTCTTAAAGGTAGAGAGATTATGGGTGGTATGGATAAGAGGTGGCAGGGAATTCCAAAGGTGTGCTAAAAAGAAGGATAGTAGATGTTTGCCTGGTGGGTGGGAAGGCTTGTGCAGTTCTATCAGATGTTGACTGTTGGATCTTAGAAGTCTATCAGGCTGGTGCATTTTGAAGGTGGTGGCAAGGGATGGGCAGAGAGAGGGACTTAATATAAGTTTGCGGGCATGGTTGAGTTGAATGTAGGTAAGATAATTTGGCAACTCTAACCAATTTAGTTTGTGAAGGGCATTACAGTGGTGGGTGGAAGATTTATAGCCTGTGGCGAACTTGGAAATTTTATTGTAACAGGAAGAGAGTTTTGTCTTGAGAGAAGATTGTAGGTTAGTAAGAAGTGGGGCACCATATAGGAGTGAAGGAATGAGGTATGTGGTAGACAGAACAAACATGGTAGAGGGAGTGAGGCAGAGATTGGTGGGGTAAAGCATACCAAGTAGCTGGTGGGTTTTTTTTATATGTGTTTGTAGGTGGGTATCAAACTTAAGCTGATCAACAATGAGGACACCTTTGAAGTTTTGCATCAGATACTATTTCGACAGATGTATTGTTCTGACTAGTAATGGAGAATGAGTTTTTGTCTATGGTGGTGTTTTTTGAAGGAGTAAATATAAGTTTAGTTTTTGATGCATTGACTTCTAGATTATTATCTAACATCCATTGTTCAATGGAAGAGAAGGCATCGTGGGTTAATTTTATGAGACTGGAGGTGGAGGTGGCAGAACCGATGATTGTAGAGTCATCTGCGTATTGGATTAGTTTTGCATTGGGGATGGTCTGGTGGAAATCATTTATGAAAATATTAAATAGTAGGGGACCTAATATGGAACCCTGGGGTACACCTGTAGGAGTATTAAGGAAGGAGGAGGTGGCTTTTTTCCATTTGACTGGTTGTTGCCTATTTGAGAGGTAACTGGTAAACCAGTTGATAGAGGAGAAAGATAGATTAAGATTAGAGAGTTTAGCTAGAATAAGGCTGTGAGAGATAGTATCGAAGGCCTTCTATAGGTCTAGAAGGAGGGTAGATACAAGGCAGCCGGAATCATGAGCTTTGTTAACAGTTTTGAGGAAGGAGAGGAGAGCAGTGGTAGTACTGTGGACAGGTCTAAATCCATGTTTTGTGGGAGTAAGCAGGTAATTATCTATGAGGTAGGGTAAAAGTTGTAGGTGGATGCATTTTTCAAGAATTTTTGCGATGGGGGATAAAATAGGTTGAAAGTTGGGGATATTGTTGCTGTTTCCCCCTTTGTGAAGCGAAATGATAAAGGCCATTTTCCAAAGTTGGGGTACATTGCCTTCTTGGAATGCAGACGGGGAAAGCAATGGCTATTTTTAAAAAGATGTAGAAATGTTATCAGGGGCATTGGAACATGGTTTCAAGTTCAGAAGATTTTTTTTTTATGGTAGATGCTGGGATGGGTTTTATGGAGAAGGGAAGAGGTTGAGAGGTGGTAGTGTTTGTGGAGGAAGAGATGGGGGAAGGTAGAGATGAGGATGTAGCATTATTAGTGAAGGATGATGTCAGTTTTGCTATGGAGTCAATGAAAAGGGAGTTAAATTGGGTGGCTAAGTCCAGGTCAGAGGCATTTGGATGAGGGCTGCGGTTTTCTTTTCTACCGGGATTGAGGAGGGAAGAGATACCATTCCAGAATTTTTTAGGGTTTGTCTTGTGGTTATTTTGAAATTTGAAGAAATAAGATTTGCGGTCATATGTAATATGTTTTTTGACTTTCTTACAAAGCAGTTCATAGGTTCATAGGAAGGTACTAGGCTACCAGCCCTGGGGCCTATATAAGCCTAGCCAAAAAGTTCTCTGCCTTTCGCCACCCAAGAAAATTATTTTTCCTGTGCCCCTGTCAAGCAGCGACACAGAAGTAACCCCAGGGAGAATTTTGTATTTCCCATCTAGTCATCAAGATTTTTCTTAAAGAGGGCCAATGAGGGCCAATGAAGAGCTTTGCTTGACATGAATGGGCAGTTTGTTCCAGAGTATGGGATGTCTCTGGGACAGGAATCTATCCCTCCCGCATGTTCTGTTTATAGTGGTGACAAGGTTTAGGTCTCTGGAGCATGTGGTCAGAGAGATTGCGATTTCTTTAAGTGTAGCATGTCCAACAGCTCTGGGTTTGGCATAGCTTTGTATGTTAGGCAGAGATCGCCTCTGAGTAGGCGATATGTGACAGAGTAGAGATGGAGTTTTTTGAGACGGTCTGCATATGGCATCTGTTTGAGGCCAGTAATCCTCTTAGTGAGGTATTTCTGTGGCCTTTCCAGTTGTAGGTGTCTTGAGAGATACATGCCAAACAGAGCATTGTACTCTATAATGAGTTTGATGAGGGATGTGTAGAGAGGAACAATGACCTCCTTTTTTCTAGAGGAGAACCCTTTTGTGATGATGTGTGCCATGTAGAAGGATTCCCTGACTACTGTGGCGATGTGATTATCAAAGGACAGACTACTGTCCACCTGTGTCCCAAGGTCTCTTATCACACTTTCGGTGTTTAGTTAGCTACCGCCTATGTGGTAGTTCATGGGTACCAAGTTTTTCCTAGAAGGGATGACAATGCACTTCTTGGGACTGAACTTGAAGCCATGACTTTGACACCAAACATCTGTCTCTGTGAGGCCCTTTTGTAGAATGTCTACATCATTAGGTGATTCTATTATGACTCCCAGTTTGTGGTCAGCTGCAAACGTTGTTAGCCAAAGACCTTCTGTATTGGCCTGCACTTCAGAGAAGTAGATGCCAAACATGAGAGGACCCAGACTGAACCCTGTGGTACTCCACTCATCACTGGTCTGAAGTAGAACTTGAAGTCGGCTACTTTTATTGTATGGATAGTGACAGTGAGCCAGTTGGCCACTCATCTAGTGACATAGGGATTTATGCTCAGTTTAGTGAGTTTATCTATAATTCCAGAGTGGGGGATGGTATTGAAAGCCTTGGCAAGGTCAAGATAAGCTGTGTGCACTACATTGCCCTCATCTGTGACTCTGGTGACTGCTTCAAAGAAGTCAGTCAAGTTTAGTAGACATGATCTACCTTTTACAAACCCAAACTGAGTGGGCGCCAGGGCTTGGAAGTTACCTATGTCTTTGTTTATAAGCTCCAAGGTGATATGTTCCATGGCCTTGCAGACGAGGCTTGTCAGGCTAATGAGGCAGTTGTTCCTGGGGTCCATGGTGGCACCCCCTTTGTGGAGTAGAATAACCATCACTGTGCACCATTCAGTAGGCACATAGCCTGAGGTGAGGCTATGACTGAACATGGTACTTAGGTGGGGTGCCAGTTCAATCTGTAATTCATGCAGTACGCAGCCTGGGATGTTGTCTGATCCCATGGATCCTGTGTTCTTGGTTTTGGAGAGTGCAGTCTTTACTTGTTCATCCATGATTACAGTGGCTTTGCATTCTTCTGGTATTAAGATGGGCCCTTTCGTGGGAGAGATGGGGGTAAATTTAGCACTGAACCTATCTGCCAGGATGTTGGCAATATCGGTTGGTTCTGTATATTTAGTGTCATTGTGCTGTAGAGTGTTGCCATTGGGATTCTTGACATAGCTATAGAATGCTTTGTGGTTGTCTTTGGAATCAGTGGTGATTTTATTTTCATAAATAGCTTTGGAGGATTTTATGAGGGATCTCAGCTTCTTGCTAAGGCTGACCAGGTACTCTTTTTTGCAACAGCTTCTTCCTTCTGTTGTAGATTTTGTTTATGGCAGGGGACCACCAGATTGACTTGCTTTTCTTGGAGGATAGCATCTTGGTTCTGTAGGGGATGACATGATTCATGCACTCATGTATGTGCTTATACAGTGCATTTGTGAAAGACTCAGCATTCGTACCTCTATTTTCCATCTGCATGGGTGCTGTGAAGTTTGCCACTTCTGTGTTAAGAAGCATGAAGTTGGCTTTGGAGTGGTTTTTGATGGAAGTTTCCTTAATGGGGGGGGGGTGGGATATGGATGTCTAGTATGATTAGCTTGTGGACGGATCTGACCAGCAAGGCATTGACTTCTGGCATGGAACACCAGTTACACATATTGGTAATGACCAGGTCCAGGATATTGCTCCCCCTGATGGAGGTGTGGACAAGCTGATCCAACACGTTAGAATTTATGAATTCCAGAAAACGTAGAGCGAATGAGTTGGTACGAGTAGTTTTCCCATTCAATGGTGGGGAAGTTGAAATTGCTCATAATTAAGGCATTGGGTTGTACCTTAATATTTTCCAGTATCTTAAGAAAGGAAGACTGGGAATCCTGGGGCATTGTGGGGGATCTGTAACAAGCTACATCCTGGATTGCAGTCTTGCCCAGGGTTAGTTGCACTTGGATAATTTCAGATGCATTATGTTGAGCAGCTAGCCTGGAAGTGTGGATATCCTTAATGAATATGGACACACCTCTGCCTTTAGTGTTTCAGTCCAGGTTAGGTGGTCAAAAGGTGTGGTATGAATTATAGCCAGGTAATGCAGGGGTGATCTTTGGAGCCTTGGACCAGGTCTCTGTCACTGGACAGATTTTGATGTTCTCCATTTTAAGGAGTGCCTTGAGTGAGTGCATTTTGAGGTTTAGACTTCTAGCATTGAGTAGCATTACCCTCAGAGTTTGCTTGCTTGTACCTGTTACGGTGGTAAATTTGGCATTTGAACCTTGCCTAAAAAAGGCACTATAGGGGTGACAAGAGTCTTAGCCAGTATCCAGAATCTCAGGAGCGATAGGTGCAAGTCATCTCTGGCAAAGCATCATTGTCTGTCGACCATGTCATCCCATGCAGACAGATACTGGATCCCCTTAGAATGACACCAGAAGCTTAGCCAATTGTTAAAGTCAATCATTTTGTCCTTGTACTGTGGTATCATTCTGGGTGATGGCAGGATGCTACTTAGAACTAGGGTCATACCTGCCTGGGCTACAAGATCTGAGAGCTCCTCCATGTGTCTTTTCACGTAGTCCATGGAGGTATGTCTCAGGTCATTCACACCAACATGGACAATGACATTCATCTTTGTACTTGTAGTGTGTGTGCATTAGGTGGCAGATCCTGGCACCTGACAAGTAGCTGACAGTAACTTTCTCCTTGTTTAGCCTTGTGAGTGGGACATCAGTGTGCCTGACTATAGCGTCACCTATGGCTAGTGTGTTGGGTACGTTGTTTTGCCTTATGGGCTGAGGTTGAGTGGCACACTGATTTTGTGGGCTATGTGCCATTTGGGTAGTGTTGGGGGTGGTTGTCTGCATTTCAGCTTGGGATGTCTCTGTTGCTTGGGCAGATTTTTATTGAGAGCCTCCATGAATGTGGGTGTGTGCTTTATGTTTCTATGTGTGGGTTTTGATAGTGTGGGTTTGAAGGACTATGTGTCAAGTGTAGTGTGGTGCAGGTGTTAACCTTCTCCTCTTGACTGTATAGTCCAGTCTTGGCTGGGCAGAGCTTGGCTTCCAGTTTGACTATATAAGTGTGTCTCTCACAGGTTCTAGTGTTGGGTGGTAGGAGGAGTGGGCTGTCAGTGTACATGAGGCAATTGCTACATTGCCCCAAGATGCCCAGATTCATCAGGTGTACAGGAAAAAACACCAGGAGCTGACCCATGGACATGCCTGGATAGGTGTTTATTAATTTAAGTACTAAGAACTGTTTTCCTCTGGACAAGTGAGGAATGTCAAGTGCTGTAGTAATTTCTAGTTTATTTAGTGCATACAACAAGTTCTGAGCAAGTGCTGAGCACAAGGAAACAGTTTTGAGTGCTGAAACAAAAAACTGGTTAGTTCTAGCTAAAAGTAGCTTGTTTTAGCACCAATCCCAAGAAGAGAAGCAGGCCATGGCCTGTTTGGTGATCCACAGTCTTGTCCCAGATGATGCAAGGGTCTGCAGGTTTGTATCTTTTTTCTGGTAGATGCCTCAAATAGCAACCAGACCAATCACATTTGTTAAGCACAGACACTGACTCTTCAACCAGAAAGAGTCAGGAATCAATGCACTCTGCTCCTACTCTCACCAGGATCAGAATATAATCACAGATTCTAAGCTGTCACCTATAAAGAAGTTATTAAGGTTTCTGGTGATCAACAGTCTCCAGGAAATAATGTAACTGCACTCCTCTCACAGGAGAAAACAGAAGCACTAATCCCAAGATGACTACTGAGAGGCAGAATGAGGGCTCTACAATAACTGGTTGTCTTGCAATAGATGCTTAAAAGTAAGATGAAAAAATAGTTTATCTTAAACACTGCAGTGTGCACTAGAGGAGTTAGATGTGAAAGTAGGTAACTTAAGTTTTACCTGTCTAAAAGTTAAGCTTTAGTGAAGAGTCACTATTTTTAAAACAGCAAGATAGATTGAAAGGGGGTGGTCACTTTTATATTCTGGTACTATGGAATACAGTAGAATGACCAATGCATTTAAATAGTTGAAGGGGAGTGATTTCACAAAATTATAATTTTGTGCTTACTCATATCAGCCAGTAAAAGCAGAGAGGAAATGAGATATATTGTCAAATTAACATAATGAGCAGGCAACTAGAAAGACAGTGGTGTTTAAGAACACAATAGTAACCAGGTGGGAGGGTGGGAAAATTTCTGTCTGACTTACAAGAGACAGAGCTGCTTCTTTTCAAGTTTTAGTATGCAGTTAAAAGCAGAATACAAGTAAAACACAGTGTAAAGAAAACAAATCACAGTATACAAAATAGAAAAAGGCAATAAAGTAATACAAAACTCAACAAATAAAAAGCAAACTAACCTTTCCCTCACAGCAAACTGTAGCAGAATCTGGGTGAGTCTTTCCAGTAAAGCTCTGAAATGTTTTATTTCACCACTTAAATAGAAGGTTTAGTTCCTAGTTCCACCCTCTCAGTTCACAGATGATTAACCTTAGCTGACCTGTTTTAACTTATGTGTTACTCCTTAATTGACCTCTTCTGATTTCTGTCTGACTCACAAGAGACAGAGCTGCTTCTTTTCAAGTTTTAGTATGCAGTTAAAAGCAGAGTACAAGTAAAATGCAGTGTAATGAAAACAAATCACAGTATAGAAAATAGAAAAAGGCAATAAAGTAATACAAAACTCAACAAACAAAAAGCAAACTAAACTTTCCCTCGCACCAAACTGTAGCAGAATCTGGGTGAGCCTTTCCAGTAAAACTCTGAAATGTTTTATTTTACCCCTTAAAATAGAAGATTTAGTTCCTATCTCCTAGCTAGTTTGTATTCATTCAGGGTGATGGGAGTTTTATTTTTCTAGTAGCTTTTCCAGGCTTTGTCTCGAAGATGCATGACAGTTGTGGTGTCTTTGGTTAACCAATGGACGGTGTTGCTTTTAATTCTTTTTGTTTTGGAGGGGGCAGAGGTACTTATAAGTTTTAAGAATGTTGTATTGAAGTAAGTAATAGCATTATCCAGGGAGAGGGTTTTGAGAGGGCTCCTGTTTATATGTTTTAGAGAGTTTGAGAAAGTATCAGGACTGAAGTTTTGTAGGGAGCGTGTAGAGATATAAGTATGAGATAGTTGTAAGGAGGAGGGAAGGCAATGTGCAAAAGTGGGAAAGTGATCACTTTGAGTGTCAGAGAGGGTACCGCTGTTAGAGATATGATGAGGGTGAGAGACCAGAATCCAGTCAAGGGTACTACCACAGGAATAGTCCCTGGAAGGTCTAGCTGTAGAGTTGATTAACTGCGAGAAATTGTAAAGGTTTATGCTTAGGGAGTTTGTAGGAGACTGAATTGTGGTCCAGTTAATATTGATATCACCAAGGACTATAGTCTCATCGCTAACATTGGTGGAGAACCAGAAGAGGTTGTTTTCAAGAATGGGGACATTGTCTCCAGGAGGAATGTAGAGAGTGGCTATACATATATGTTTGTGTCTATTCATCTGAAGTATGGCCAGAGTTAGTTCAGCATTGGCGAATTGGGGAATAGGTTTAGTATAGGGAGTAACTGAGAGAGAGGAGGAGTAGAGGAGAGTGACTCCACCACCTTTTGTTATGGGTTCTATCTTTTCTAATGATGCAATAGTTGAGGAGGTTTATTTAAGAGTCTTTTATATGGGGTTTCAGCCAGGTTTCGGAGATGGACAGGATATCTGGCTGATTATGGAGAAGCCAGTCATGGAAGTAAGGAGTTTTTTACATATACTTTGAGCATTCAGTGTTGAGAAAAGAAGGGATTTTCCTGTTGAGGGGCGTAAGTGGTGGTGAATTTGAATTGTGAGGAGGAGAGGGGCTTTGGTTATGGTGAATGTCACCAGAGAGAAGGATGGTAATGAATTGGTGGATATAGAAAAAGAGGTACTTAAACTGCTTAGTGTCTGGTTTGAGAGTCAGGCACTTTGTGGGAATAGGGTTAACTGGGATTGGAGTAGAGTATCTGTAGATAGGGATAAGTTTGTAGGGAAAAAGGAGATAGTTGTTGAAAATGCAAAGATAGGGGGATATGAAGATTGAAGAGTGTTTGTGTTGTATGGGGAATTAACAGGTTGTATGAAAAGGGGGAGAGTGATTAGTATATGGAGGGCTTGTAAGACAGTTAAGGCAGGATAAGGTGAAAAGAAGAAGTATTAGAGTTATAAAGGAGGCAGGTGTTACGAACATAATGGTTATTTAGTAATTGAGCTTGGAAGGATATAGAGTTGAGTAAATAGTAGAATGAATAAAGTCGAAAGCACAGCACTAGGAAGAGAAATAATCACTCTGCTCCACAGAGGATTTGAGACAGCTTTATTCCAATGCACCAAAAAAGGAACAGTAGATAGTAGGGCAGGTTGAACCAACTATGGGTAGAAGTTAAGAAGAGCTGAGGGGAGTGAGATGTAGTAGGAAGGAGAGAGATGGAAGAATTATGATGGGCAGAGGATGGGGAGAGGTCATTGGGCTATGTGGGTATGGGAGTGGTTTTGTGGCTATAAGTTTAGAGGCAGTGGGGCAGGTGAGATTTGGGGGCAGGGTAGAGGGGTGGAGTGAGCCGGCAGGGCGCGTGGAGTAGGTAGAGCCCAGGAGAAGGAATAAGATAAGCCAAAAAAAAAATCAGTGAAGTAGAGAGCAAGCTCAAAGGTAATGGGGCACAGGGGTAAGGCACTGGGCCACTTTGGATGAAAAAGGAGAGGTAAACATAGGATTCACTAGGGTATGGTACTAAACACAGGGCAGCAGTAAATTAAATTAAATGTAGGAATTGGGAATGGATATATCTTGCCACCTAGTGGCCAAATTATGAGAGACTATTAGGATAAACCAGGAACACGAAGAGAGTGGGAAAGAGCCCGGGAATTAAAAAAGAAGACTAAAGGCCATTGTAGGCTGCTAGGGAGTGTGTGATGAGTTTGGTTACAATACTAGAAAAGGAATACAACAATTTTCACAGTAGGGTTACATACACGCTGTAGTTTTAGTTCTTGAAGGAGTTTGAATGGTTACAGAGAGCACTGCAGGATCCCCTTAGATTGCACTTTCAAGGGTGGGAAGCCAGGGTGGTATGTAGAACAGTGGGAGAGACCTTGGAGGTTGAGACCAACAATAGCGAGCTGTAAATGAAAGGAACAAATAAAGCAAAAATTAAAATGGATATAATATAACTGCTACAAGAAGGGGAAGAAGGATTCAATTAAGTAGTTCAGTAGGACTGGTAGTGGGTAGTCTAGGAATGGGTTTAGTGTGAGAGTGTATGCATGCAGAACAATGGAATCAGAGGGAGAATGTGAGGGAGGATAGAGGTAGCAGAACAATAAGGTACAAGAAACAGGTAAACAATAAAATGCAACAGCAGTTGAAGGTGTGAACATAAAATAGGACAGCAGTTATAGCTCAATAAATGTGACACACAATAACAAGCAATATCAGTTGGAACTTTCAAAATACAGCACAACAGCAGTTACAGCTCAATGACTGTAGTGGAAATTGGAGGTTACACATTAAACAATAGTTCAAACGAGTATCTGGCTGCAGCATCTAAACATAGGTTCATAGGTTCATAGGTTGGTACTAAGCTATTGGCCCTAGGGCCTATACAAGCCTAACCATAACAATTCCCTGGTTATTTATGCCCACATTGTTTACTTCCCTGGACCCCTGTGTATTAGGGTGACTGATGTGATTCCCGGGGTGAATTTCCTATCTCCTATCCAATCATCAAGGTTCCAAAGAGGTGCTCTGCTTGACATGTATGGGCAGTCTATTCCAGAGTATGGGGAGTCTCTGGGTCAGGAACCTATCCCTCCAACATGTCTTGTTCATTGTGACAATGAGGTTTAGTTCCCTGGAGCGTGTCACTCTGAGGGATTGGAATTTGGAGCATGTCCAACAGATCAGGGTTAGACATGGCCTTGTAAGTTAAGCAGAGGTTGCCTCTGAGTAGACGATATGCGACAGAGTATAGCTGGAGTTTTTTTAGATGGTTGGTATAGGGCATCTGCTTTAGGCCTGTGATTCTTTTAGTGAGCTATTTCTGAGGCCTTTCCAACTGTTGCAGATGGGGCATTGTACTCTATAATGGGTCTAATGAGGGACGAGTACAGTGGGACAATGACCTCCTTCTTTCTGGATGAAAAGCCATTTGTGATGAGGTGTGCCACATAGAAGGATTTCCTCACTGTTGTGGCGATGTGGTTATTGAAGGTGAGACCACTGTCCACCTGTTTTCCTAAGTCTCTCATCACACTTTCAGTATTTAGGGTATTGCTGCCTATGTGGTAGTTTATGGGTATGTGTTTTTTGCCAAAGGAGATAACTATACATTTCTTGGCATTGAGCTTGAGTCCATGACTCTGGCACCAAGTATTTGTTTCTGTAAGGCCCTTTTGTAGGCTATCTACATCATTTGGGGAATTGATAATGGCTCCCAGTTTGCAGTCATTTGCAAACTTTGTTATCCAGAGTTCCTTAGTGTTGGCCTGTACTTCAGAGAAGTAGATGTCAAACAAAAGCGGTCCCAGGACTGAACCCTGAGGTACTCCACTTGTCACTTGTCTGGAGCTGGATCTGGAATTGGATATTTTTACAGTGTGCATTCTGTCAGTAAGCCAATTGGCAACCCATTGAGTGATGTAGGGATTAATGCCCAGCTTGGTAAGTTTTTCTATGATTCCAGAATGGGGGATGATGTCAAAGGCCTTGGTGAGGTCCAGATAGGCTGTGTGGACCACCTTACCCTCGTCCACGGCTCTAGAGACTGATTCAAAGAAATCTATCAGGTTGTGGAGACAGGATCGGCCCTTCACAAACCCGAATTGGGTGGTGTCCAATATTTGAAGGTTGCTAATGTCCTTATTTATAAATTCCATGATAATGCGTTCCATGGCTTTGCAGACCAGGCTTGTCAGACTGATGGGGCATTAGTTCACGGGATCCAGGTTGGATCCTCCCTTGTGAAGTGGGATGACTGTAGCTGTGCACGATTCAGTGGGCACAAAGCCTGAGGTGAGGCTGTGGTTGAACATGATGCTTAGGTGAGGTGTCAGTTTGTTTTGTAGTTCATGTAGTACACAGCCTGGGATATCATCTGGTCCCATGGATGCTGTATTTTTAGCTTTGGAGAGTGCGTTTTTTACCTGTGTGGCTGTGATGACTGGAATTTGGCAATCTTCCGGTATTGGGATGGGCCCTTTAGGGGGTGGGGTGGTGAAACTGGCAGTAAATCAATCTGCCAGGATATTGGTGATATCCTTGGGATCAGTATATTTAATGCCATTCTGTTGTAGCTCAGAGCAGATCTGAGCATTGCCACTTAGATTTTTGACATATGTATATAATACCTTGTGGTTGTCTTTGGAATCTTTGGCAGTTCTATTTTCGTAACTAGCTTTGAAGGATTTTATGAGGTATCTCAGCTTATTGCTAAGGCTGGTAATGGAGTTTTTTACATCTTGGGATTTTCCTTTTTCTGCAACAATTTATTCCTTCTGTTGTATATTTTGTTTATGGTTGGGGACCACCAGATTGGCTTCCTTTTTTTGGAGGAGAGCGTCTTGGTTTTGTTAGGGATGGCACAACTCATGCACGAGTGTATGTGCTTGTACAGTGCCTTAGTGTAGGATTCAGCCGTTGAACATTCCCTTCTGCATGGGTGTTGTGAAGTTTGTCACTTCTGACTTGAGTAGCATGAAGTTGGCTTTGGCGAAAGTTTTAATGGTGGTTTCCTTACTGGGGGGTGGGGTGGGATGTGGATGTCAAGGGTGATTAGTTTATGGTCAGACCTGACCAACGAGGGGGTGACCACTGGTGTGGAGCATCTATTTCCCATGTTGGTACTGACCAGGTCTAGGATATCTGAGCCCCTATGAATTAGTTGGTCCAGGGCATTGGAATTAATAAATTCCAAGAAACATTGGGCAAAGGTGTTGGTACCCGAGTAGTTTTCCCATTTAATTGCGGGGTAGTTGAAATCACCCAGAATTGGGTATTTGGTTGTATCTTAATATTTTCCAATATGTTTAGAAAGGTGTGGTGGGACTCTTGGGGTATGGTGGAGGATCTGTAGCAAGCTACAGTTTGAATCGCAGCCTTACCTAGTGTCAGTTGCACCTGGAGAATTTCAGATGTATTATGTTGAGTGACTAGCCTGGAGGTGTGAAAGTCCTTGGTGAATATGGACACTCCTCCACCTTTTGTGTTTTGGTCCTGGTTTGGTGGCCGAAATGTGTGGTAAGAGTTGTAGCCTGGTATCGCCAGGGTGTTCTCTGGATCCTTGAACCACGTCTCAGTTACTGCACAGATATCGATGTTCTCCATTTTTAGGAGTGCCTCAAGAGAGTGCATTTTGAGGTTTAGACTTCTAGTATTGAGTAGCATTACCCTCAGATTTTGCATGTTTGTCACATTGGTGGTTTTGTCATTTGAACCTTGCCTAAAAAAGGCACAATAGGGGTGGCAAGGGCCTTGGCCAGTAATCTGAATCCCAGGGGCGACAGATGCAGACAATCTCTGGTAAAGCATCGTGGTTTGTCGATCATGTCATCCCAGGCAGACAGATACTGGATCCCCTTAGAATGACACCAGAAGCTTAGCCAGTTGTTGAAGTCAATAATTTTGTCCTTATACTGTGGTATCATTCTGGGTGAAGGCAGGATGCTACTCAGGGCTAGGGTCATACCTGCCTGGACCACATAGTCTGGGAGCTCTTCCATGTCTCTTTTCATGTAGTCCCGGGAGGTATGTCTCAAGTCATTCACGCCATCATAAACAATGACAGAGTCATATTTGTACTTGTTTTGGAGTGACTTGAGTGCATGCATTATGTGGTGGATCCTGGCACCTGACAGGCAGCTGACTGTAATTTTCTCCTTGTTCAGCCTGGTAAGTGGGACATCAGTGTGCCTGACTATAGAGTCACCTATGACTAAAGTGTTTGGTACTTTGTCTTACCTTAGGGGCTGTTTTTGGGTGGCACACTGGTGTTGTGAGCTATGTGTCTCTTTGGTTCTGATTGGTGTTTGCGTTTCAGCTTCAGAGGTCTTCATTGCTTGGGTAGGTTAATGTTAATGGCCTCCGCATATGTGGGTTTCATGTTGCTATGTGTAGGAGTTGATGGTGTGAGTTTTGTGGGACTATATGTTGCTTGAGGTGTAGTGCAGATGTTTACCTTCTTCTCTTGACTGTCTAACACAGTCTTGGCTGGAGAGAGCTTTGCTTTCAGTTTGGCTATGTAATTGCATCTCTCAGAGGTTGTAGTGTTCGGCGGAAGGAGGAGAGGGTTGTCTGTGTACATGAGGCAAGGTCTGTTTTCATTAGTGTGCATAAGAATATAAAAACATACACTGAAAAGCACTGCTACACGAGAATGTGGACAAATATCATAGCCTAACAACATTTAAACTGCCTTAAAAACAGTCTATAGCACATGAAAATAAGAATGGCAATATACAGCTAATTTACACAATGCTATGACTGCAAATGTCTTACTAGCAATAATATCTAACTGGTAGCAAACATAATGGGCTATACAAAATAACCACTAATTTAACAGACTCAGATTCCGAACCTGAAACACTCAGAAATATACAGAGCTTACATATGTAAGTTTGCTAGGGTGCGCTCCTCTACACGGCACTAACTGAATTCAAATTTTGAGGTGGCTAAGTGAGTGTAGCACCGTGATGCGAACACAGTCAAAAATGACAATGTACTCTCCTTGCCAAGGTTTTGGGAAACAACATTGCAGAAATTAGGGAGTTGCCTTTGTCAATGAATTAGGCAATTACAGTTGTGATACGGAAGGGAAAATGGTGCCCAGAAAATCTGATTATCTTTTACCTATATTCTTGCATTATGCTGATACTAATCTTTTGCTTAGAGTGTTATCAGCTACATTGGAATATATGCTCCCTTAGCTGGATCATGGGGATCAGGATGGTTTTGTAAAGTATAAATCTGTGGTAGGTTACTAAAGGATATCTTTAGATTTTGGTGCTGTGGGTCAATTGTAGGTAGTGGGGTGTCTTACTTAATGCAGAGAAAGACTTTGACACTGCAGACTGGGAACCTCAATACTTATTCTTAAATAATAGGACTGAAAGAGATTTTTTAAACAAGGTAAAGGCATTATGGAGAGTACCCAAAACACATATCACAGTGAATGGGGGTTATAATAGAAAGTGTGTTTGCTGACAGGTACAAGTTAAGGATGGCCAATACCTCTTGAAATATTATTTAGGTTATAGAAATGTCTACTCATTGAAGCATAAATATTTGCCTAATAAAAGATTATCAGTTATAAAAAAAAGTCTAACTTTATTTGCAGATTACTGTTTGTTAATGTTCCAATATGTGAAGGAGTGATTTTGCTAAAGATGTACAGACAGGAAATGGTGTTGCGCTTTTACCCTGTGAAATCTTTAGTGTTGAAATTTGGTAGGATTGACCATGGGTGTGTGGAGGGAAGGCTTGCCTTTCTTGTAGAGTGATGTTAATTGTTTAATTTTTAATCCATATGGAAGAAATCAACTGAAGCGAGCTATGTGTCAGGATAAGAAGTAGGTAGTAAAGGAGGGTGATGACAGTAAGGACTTCAGTGGTGAAGGAGGCTCAGATGATGTGTTTTTCCAATATGCTCTTTATAGTTCAGCATACATCAGCTTGACTATCAGAAATCAGACTGTAAGAAGTGCAGCAAATGTCTGATCAGTTTATCCAGGCTGGAATGATGGGCAGATTAGACAAAGATGAATATCATATAGAATGGGCTAGTTGTGGATGGGACATACCAAATTTTAAGAGCTGCATCTTAGCGAATATAAGTATGAGGTATGGAATAGTGAAGTATGAAGACCTGAAGTAGATACAGTGAGAGGTTGAGAAGGGAAAAGGTTTACAGAGTGTTGAGAATACGAAAAAGTAGATAGTAGAACTAATAAAGCTACTTAGGTTTTCAAGTTTAGCTAGGTGAGACTAACAGATGCAGAACTGTAAAGGTCTTGGGTGGGGAGAAATTTTACTGCTTTGTTGAAATGTTGAGGGGGCATATAATTCACTTAATTTTGTAAATTATTATCTTCAGATGGAGTGTAGTGTTTATGGATTTTAATCTTCACAGGGTAAGTGGGTTTTGGAGAAAAGAGTTTTGTTTTCAATTTAGTAATGTTAAGTTTGGATGCAGTACATTTTTTATGAAATGGGGCAGCAGTAAGAGGTAGGATCTAGGGGAAGAAAGTGATAATGTTTAATGATTGGATAGAAAGTGTCAAAAACAGGAGCAGCTTAAGTTATAAACACCTGGGAGGAAGAAGAATGGAAGATGGTTATGAAATATTGTGAGCGTGATGGGACCTAGTAGATGTGAGAAGGGTGGAAATGAAGTTATGTGAATGTAGATGAAAAAAGTCAGTATGCTGAAAGGTGTAGGATCGATATACAAACTGGGGTCTATATTATGACATGGAAAGCACAGGTCAGTGAACACTTGTTCGCCGACCGAAAAGCAGTGAAGTATCATTTCTGTGAACCGCCACTAGAGCAAATTTTCCCTAGGGGGAAAAATCACTTGGCCAAGCAGAAATGACACAGCATTACAAACCTATCAAAGTGTGAGCCTCCCCTAACTAAATATACCAACTCTGAGATTGCACTACATTGGGAAAAAGGGAAAATCCACGATGATGGCCAATGCTTTTTTCCCCTAGAAAAAATTTGCTGTAGTGGCCATTCACAGAAATGACACCGCTATTTATTGGTCAGTGAACAGGCATTCTCTGACCTGTGCTTTCCATGTCATAATATAGGTCCACAAACTGCAGATAACAGTGCTCTTCTGATGATACGGAATCCTAAAATGGTGAAGTAAGGATTACAACTGGATATGATGTGGGGAGATACATGTAGATTACAGGCATATGTTATGAGAATGTAAAATGGTGATGTGCTTCTGTGGTAATGTGCATGGATTGTGGAAAGTAGTGTCTGAAGACTTTTCAAGGTTGGATTGGTGGCTTGTGTGCTTGGTTTAAAGGTTGGCAAGTTACAAAGGGAAATATTTGAAATGGTGATGCTGCACCTGGTCACAGAGGTCGTTAAATGTAAAATAAAAAAAAAGCAGACTAATGAAGTGGAAATGATGAATGAAGGAGCTAAAGGACTGCATGTGAAATTTGTATATGGCAGACAACAGAAGAGTAGACTAAAACATTTAGGTATAAACTGGGCTTATGTGTATCTATCAAGGTATATAAGGAAAAAGGAACAGAGGTTAAAATTAAGGCTATTGGTATAATGACTGAGTGAGTGACAGGCAGTTAAAAAGGGGCAAGAGAGGTAAGGAAGGAGAGTCCTCCTAGTTTCCACTGAACAAAGTGGCATGTATGATTGAGAGATATGGGATGGGTGAGAAGTGCAAAGATAAGGCCACATAAATAATATATCAGATGGCAAAAGATAAGTATAAACTGATAGATGGATATAGATAGAATGTATATGGCAGTTTATGTACTTTTCATTAAGAAAATTTAATAAAACAAAATTACAAAAGTAAAATAGATCATGGTAAGATGCAAAACAGCTGTACTGACCCACATAACTACTAGAGTCACTGTGAAAAGGGAATGTTTTTGATATAAACTGAGATGCACTTCTTCTCAGACTGGAAACAATGCACTCAGGAGTCCACAGAGAAGCATGTGATAGAGGTAACTTCAAACAACAGCTGTCTACATGCACCGTGTAACATAAATATGGCCAAAGAATAACATGTATGAGGTTTAACTCCAATACACCAAGTAACAACTTAGCAGATTGTGACATGCAATAACAGATTCCTATTTTACTTTTTTAGATAGCACACTTGACTTAGGTGGCATAAAGTTCAAATAGCTATGGATTTTATTTCCATTATTACATGCTTTTGACTCCATGCCATTACTGTCGATACTGGTAATGGAAAATTAACTAAAAAAAAGATTCAGACAAAGCACATGTTGAATCTTCTGCCTTCCGGTGCTGCATAAGTCATTTCAGTCTTTGTCCTTTTCTTAATATAGTAAGCTGCACATTTGCTACACCTGTGTAGAATGATGAATTTCCCCTGCAGTGACACCAACAACAGTCACAAATACAGCTGCCAGAGTAAATGTCAACTTGCCAGTGTTTGAAATTATGTTTAAATACTGAAAGTACAGGGCAGTGGTACAATGGTAGCATTGTTGCCTCACAGCAAAAGGTTCTCCTGCTCAATTCTCGGCTGGAGTGCCTTCTGCACCATAAAACAATCATTAACGGACCAGAGTTCCGCTGTGGCAACCCCTAACCAGGAAAATCCGAAATGACAAACAAACTGAAAGTACAGGGCAGCAGATGGGGGGAGGTGCTATGCTCCTAATTTGACATTTTGACATCCCTTGGATGAACTGTTACAGTGAGGTTCCATATTCCTGAGTTACTGGTAGCTTAGTTCAAAGTTAAACAATTCTATATTCTTTGAAAATAGAACACTTTTTATAGCATAACTCTTTTAACTTTCCTTGTGTTTCTGACTTTTCCATATGACTGCATTAAATAAAAAGATCAATAAAAATCACTTTTCAAATTAAAACGCAATATTAATAAATTATATTTTGCATATTTTTAACTTTCCATGCTGAATATTTTTATTTATAATTTCTCTTAACTAAACTTTATAGTATGTGTTTATACTCTTTCTATCATTCTTTGCAAGTCATATGTTATATGTTCTGCTACTATCCTCAGTAGGGATAATATTCCTATATTTTTATTTTACTGTACCAGCTACATCTGCTTAATTACATCTTCCACATGATAACTCCTACCATTTTGATGCGCATCATTTCAATCACTCCTTCTACTTAGCAATGGGTCTAAGGTAATGCTTTTGGTATTTTGAAGATTTACCCATGGTTGGTGTGGTTTAATCACTAGGGCGAAGCCTGAGTGATTAAATAAAGCCAACTGTGGGTACATCTTCATTATACAACAACCCCCCCCCATTAATATTCAAAAAACGTGCATGCTGATTGGTCAGCATGCACGTTGTAAATCAGAGTTATAGTAATGGAAAAAGATCCAGTCGCCCGGACTTTTTCCATTACTATAACTTTTTTTTTTACAGCAACGGAGAACGCAAGATCTCCGTTGCTTCACACTGTCTTGCTATGTTAAACTCATTTAAAACAGCGAGAGAGCATTAAAAAAAAGCAACAGACATTGTCCGTTGCTTTTTTTAATGCTGTCTCGCTATGTTAAATGAGTTTAACATAGCGAGACAGTTTGTAAAAAGCAACGGAGATCTTGCTTTCTCCATTGCTTTTTACAAACTGTTTCGCTATATTAAATGGGTTAAACATAGCGAGACAGCTTTAAAAAAAGCAACGGCTCCGTTGCTTTTTTTAAAGTTGTCTCACTATGTTAAACCCATTTAACAGAGCGAAACAGTTTCTTTTTACAAACTGTCTCACTATGTTAAACCCATTTAACATAGCGAAACAGTTTGTAAAAGGCAACAGAGATCTTGCTTTCTCTGTTGCTTTTGCCCACAGCTCTGATGTACTGTGTAGGCATATGCATGCACAGTACATCAGAACTGCCACAGAACACCAGACAGCTGCGGAAGGGCAGCAAGGAGGCATTATACAATGCCATTATTTAAGAAAATTAATTATTTTTTCTTAAATAATGTCATTGTATAATAGCAATAACCCACTTCTGGGTGTGGGTAATGCTGGATTTACCCACGGTTGGCTTTGTTTGGTCACGAGGGCGAAGCCAACCGTGGGTAAATCCAGCATTATCCACACCCAGGCATGGGTTATTGCTATAATATATCACAACCACACAGTCAGTTATTGCTATTATACAATGACATTATTTAAGAAAAAAATACTTACTTTTCTTAAATAATGTCTTTATATAATGGTGCATTACTGTTCTTCCGCGGCTGGTGGTATACTGCTTCCTTGTGTTGATGTACTGCGCATGCGTATGGGACTTGCTTTTCCACACATACCCACTACATCAAGAAATGGAAGCAATGGAGAAAAGATAGTCTCCATTGCTCTGTTTTTTTTTTTTTTTTTTTTTAATTAAAAAAAAACTTTAGGGCAGTTTAGGGGTAGGAGAGAGACAGCATGGAAGAAATACACAGGATATCAGGTACATGTGTTTAATTTTAAATAATGTGCCTGATTTCCCTAGTATTTTGTCCAAGCTGCCTCTCTGGTATGTCCTGAGTCAGGGCTAAAGATTTTATTTTTATTTTTTAAGAAATAAAAATAAAATTGAAAAATATACCAACGGAAAGAAGTCCTCGTGACCAGACCATTTTCCGTTGGTATATTGTGGGAATTACAACTGCCACGCTGGTAGGGCTGGCCAATCAGCATGCTCATTTTTGAATGCTAATGGGCAGTCATTGTATAATAATACTTAAACCATGTGAGCTATGAATAAACCAGCATTACCCCATGCAGCAATGGAGTATGTCATTATTTAAAAAAAATAAACAAAATAAAATGCTTATTTTTTTCCAAATAATACATTTGCAAAACTTTTTTAAATTTAAGTAGTCTCTTTTCTGGGGATGGCTTCTAATCTACTCTACATACATGGGACATATATGCACCAACATTTGTGGAGTACATTGAGGAAATGCAGTGAATGTCACTTTTCCCCTTTAAGGACAAGAGAGCTGTTGCATCCTACTGTTTGAGTGAAGATGCTTGTAGACTCATGATTTCTCAGAGCAAGTTTAAAACATGTTTTAAACATTTTTCAGCTGTGGTCTGTGTTTTTTTTTTTTGCATTTGAGGAGGGTGAAAGTTTGTTTCTACTCTGTTAATTTATGCAATTGTGTTTGCTGCTTAGTGGAGCAGAGAATACAGTGGTTTCCTTTTTAATAATACTCTGTATCAACTCAAGTGCATATTTTATTTTGCAATTGATGACAACTTTGGCATTTTCTCTTTATTTTTAAGCAATTCTCATAAAGTATCGCTTTCTTTCTCCTTAAAACCAGCTTACCTACAACCCCTTCACATTCTAACACTGAATGCATTTTCTTAATTTTTTGCTTTATGACTGTTCTCCCACAGATTAATAGCATCAAAGTAGTGCAGTGGATAGCATTATTTACTCGCATTTCTTGGTGGGTGTGGTGGTACTTTTTGGGTGAAGACTCGATATTCCCTTAGTATATATAGATTTGTGCCTAGCTCTCTGTTTTTTTGACACCTCTATCACATGATGGCAGGTTCAGTGAAGATTCTAAACTACAAACTGCGGTGGTGGTGCTTCAGTAGCATTGTCGCCTCACAGTAAGACATTGTCCTGTTCGATTCTCAACTAGAGCGTCTTCTGTGTGGAGACATGCGTGAATGGGAAAACCTTCGTTGAAGGTTGTGCATCAGGGCCGGCACCTCGGCATGTAAAAATCTACTGCCAATCATTAGTGGAAAGGAGTTCTGCTGTGGTGACCCCTAACTGGGAAAAGACGAAAGACACAACAACATATATCATATCTGTGTGTGTGTGTGTGTGTGTGTGTGTGTGTGTGTGTGTGTGTGTGTGTGTGTGTGTGTGTGTGTGTATGGATTATATTATTATTATTATTATTATTATTATTATTATTATTATTATTATCATTATTATTCCAGGAGAATACATGGCCTCAAAAATCTACCCTACACATATAGGCTAAAAGCTCTATCCCTCTATTCTGTTTCATACATACTCCTCAGAGGTGACATCTGTCTGGCATACAAAGCGATCTCGGACCCTGCCTTGATGGGACTGCAACATATCCTTAAGTCAAGCTCCACTCGAGTAACACACACATGTAACCTCAACCTGGTCTGTGACATTAATAGGATTTGTTGGTGGGACAGATTTGTGACTCAAAGACTCCCCCGTCTATGGAATAGACTCCCACTCCACATCAAGCAGAGTACCTCTTTATCCCTTTTTAAGTGCAACCTGGATAACTGGATGGAAAATCGAAAATACACCCCTGAGATTCCACCTGTGTCCCTGCTGGACAGGAGTATCAGGTGATGATTTGTCTATACATGGACTAAACTCTTGGCTAGGCTTATAAGGGCCTCAGGGTCAATAGCCTAGTAACTTCCTATGATCCTATGATCCTATGCATAGGATACAATAGCTGGTCAGCTTCCAAAGCTTCAAGGCACCTTCCACACATCCAAACTGACAGTCATCTTGAACTGAGCTAACCAAAAAGACAGATTTGGGTGCCATACCTTTGAGAAGTTTCCTGTTGCCAACGAGTATGCTCCTCTGAGGCTTTTGAAGATCGACAGTCAGCTTGTGTTACTGTGCTGAGCAGATAAGTTCCCTTTTGACATAAAAAAAACCCTTCCATTTAAAAAAAATGTGTTCAATATCACTTTCCTGTTTAGGAAGGTTATTTTAAAGACAGGAGATTGTTTTTAATGGACTATCATGAGACTGCATTGTACTTTTAAATAAGAGTGTTATTTTTTCCTGTCAGTTTAAAAGCAATTGAAAACTATTTTTCTATGGAGTCATTGCATTTATTTTACTTTTTAAGTCTAGAAAAGTGTTTTAAATTGCTTTTCTGTTGTGTTCTTATGTAACAAAGTGACTTTTGAAGACTTTAACATTTGTGCTGCTTGTTTTTTCCATAAAACAGATATGATTTTCAGCTTGGTCATGGAACAAAGTGTTAATCCCACAGATGGTCCTTCTTCCATTCACAAAAAATAAAAGTTAAGTAAAAAGTCTTTGCCACCACAGCAGGCTATCAATTTGCCTGAAATGCAGGTGTGTGGCTCTTCTGTGGCCTATGGATTTGCCTCAGATCACTCTTTTTTCTTTTTTTTTTACCCTGGATCCCTCTAGAGATGTACCTACAGCCACTATGGACTGGGGATGTTCTCTGTGGCTGCTGGGATCTCTTTAGCGGGCAAGAGAGAGCAACTCTTCTCATTTCTGGGAGAGGGAACAGGGGAAGCTTCCATGTTTGTTCAGAATGTTGTGCCCCACCCTGGGGAAGCTGCAGCTGCCACTAATAATATTGTTGACTCCATTTTCCTGTCAAAAAGAAACAGAAAACTAAACATGTATCTACTCCTCCTCAAATTTTCCTAGATGGGAGTAGTTTATTATGTCTGTTTCAGTGTTGAATCCAAGCTATTCATTCTTCTTATGTAGTTTCTGGTAAAAATAAATTTGAAATTTGAAGATATTCAAGATTCTGAAATAGACAGGAAGATAAAGGGACAGACAAAAAGTGTTCTCAATATCTGAACTCAGTTTCTTATTCTCCCTGTGGGGGTTTCTCTTTCCCTGAAACAATTTTCAGAATGTGTTAGTGTTTCAGTGGGAGAACACTAAGGTTTCTCACTCCCTCAGAAAATACTATGAGCTGTTACTGAAGGAATTTGAAAAACCCTCACCCATTCCTTCATTTTTGTCAACTTTAGAGGATGCATTTTTGTGTTTCTGCCTGCAGTTTTCTTGATAGTTATCTATCTGATCCTAAAAAGGCAACTAGAATGTATAGAGTTCCTCAGTCTTTTACATTTTTCTACACTCTTCCCAAACCTAACCCAGGACCTGTAGCTTTAGTTAATCCTACTGCTGCTAAACATTTAGTTGATTCCAATCCTAACCTTCCTGAAAACAATGGAAATATTGTTGATAAGCCTGAGGAAAAGTGTAAGCCTTTGTGCTGTTTATTTTCAGCATTTTGAATTGTTAGGCTCATATTTTAACATTTGTTCTGACTAGTTGTGAAAGTATGAAGAATGTTTTGCCTGCAGTTTCTTCTTGTGAGGAAATCTCTTTAAATAATTTTGTTGATTCTGTTGTACTCATTGATTACAGTTTGTGTATGACTCAGTTGATACTTCTTCCTGGGCTATGGCTACTGGTACTTTAACAAGGAGGTTTGTCTGACTGCATTCTCAAAAACTCCAGGATGAAAAGAAGGAGATTTTAAATTCTCACTTGGATAGAGGTTTAGTTGTTGGCCGTACCTCAGGGACCCTATATTTTACTAAAGAAGTGTAAATAGAAAGCTGTTCATCACATATTAACATTTATAGTGGTAATACTCATTTGATTCAAGGGCTTAAAATAGATTTTATACCATAATAATGCAGTAAATATTAATTTCTGTAATATTTTACATACAATTTGCAGTGTCACATTAATCGCTCAAGGTAGACACATACTGCCAGCACATTTTGTTCTTAACTTGCAAGCTTTCAAATTATTCTATGCAGTTTCTTCTCTATCACATCATTGTTGAGACATTTAGAGAGATATGAAAATGTCTATAGGCTCATAGGCAAGTACTAGGCTACCTGTTCTTGTGGATCATTTTAAGCCTAGCCAATTTCCCTTTTGATGCTTGAGTTAATCTATCCTATTAGAGTGGCCTTACCCATCCCATGGCTGATAATTACATATTACTCATAGTGAGAAAAACTGTGATGATACCATAGATAGTTTGAGGGACCCATGCATGGGATAAAGCATTTAGGAGCCACCTCTGTCCATTAGTAGCACAGGGGGAAATCCTGGGGTAAGTTTTCTATTTCCTAGCCACAGATTTTTGCACTTGAATATATACAAGGGCATGTTTTGTTTTATGTGGTTGGGGAGTTAGTTTTTGAAAAGTTTATTATCTGTGAGATAAGCCTGTCCATCCAAAATGTTCTGTTGATGTTGCAGAAAAGATTATATTTCAAGTCAGAGTATTTCTGATGCCATTTGACTTGCTGATGTGCAATAAATCTATCACTATTAGATCAGAGGATGCCTTTTATGCCAGTCACAAGTCACTATAAGCAATCTGTAGGATACTGACTGTAGTGACAGGGTTTTGAGTTGGTCCATGTAGGACATATTGTTTAGACTTTGTATCCTTTTAGCAAGGTATCTCTGTGACATTCTAATTGCTGCTGTGTCTGGACAGATACGTGTCAAAGGAGGCATTATACTCAATGACTGGCTAAATTAGGACTGAGTAAATAACAACATTCCTAGATCTAGACACAATCCCTTTGTTTATAAGCTGTGCAATATAGAAGTACTTTCTTATGATAATGGACACATGATGATGGAAAACTAAGTCAATGTTCCCATAGGTTCCCAAATCCCAAACAACTCAGTCTGCTTTAGGCTGTATTGTCAATGTACAAATATACAACATAAAAATGTATATGTCAAAATTACGTAATAAACAAATAGTATAGGAATAATATTCAATAACTCTTGAGCCTTCTTATACAGAAGTCAGATATCAGTGTGGCTGTGATCTACATCATGTAAGTTTCAGACAAAGTCTTTCAAATGTTTCTATGTAGCATCCTTTTAGAATTATCAATATAAATATCAAAGAGAAATATATGATTCCTAGACATGTCACTAGGATCCTAGAGAAATGCCTGGAGGCATCACTAGGATTTAAAGCGTTAAATGAGAAGACTAGAACTTCTTTGTTTATTCAAAATGAACGGGAAAAGCTCTTCTTAATTCCATGAATATTGGTCCATGTATCACACTGGTATCCATTATAGAATGTAAGGGTTTATTTCCAGGATTCTAAGATTTCTGTTGTTGTTGCTTGTGAAATAGAATCAAAAGCGTTTGCCAGTATCAAAGAAAGTACATCAACTGGAATGCTGGTTTCTACTGGTTTAGTTACTGTTGTATAAAAACTAAGATATTAAACGAAAGACTGGTTCTGACTGAAACCAGACTTACTTACATCCTTACCTAGGGGAATACTAGATGAAATCATTTTCAGTGTTACCCTTTGAAAGCATTTGCCAAGTGTAAATATCAGGATGATATGTCTGTAATATCCGGGGATTCTTAAGTCTAGGTTGAGATCGGCACCCTTAGTCTAGTAGGCATGCCCGTTCTCTCTCCACTATCTTCCTACTAGAACTGCATCCCATCACATAGTCCCATAAGTCACTGACAGTTTAAGACAGAATATTATAGCTATGAGCTTCATCCTGCATTTCTTGGTATTATTCCTTAGTCATGATGTCTTGTTATGTTCCATATTTCAAATTCTGTTTACTGTCCTGGTAGACATTGTTGTACCTTCCTGAATAGCTTGATGTCCTTACCTCTTTTTATGCACAAGAAATCCAAAATACTCCGGATGGGTCCTCAGCATGGACCTGTAGAGGGTAAGGAAATAAACCAACATTGTGCTACCTACTTCCTTTTCATTTCACACATTTTATAGCTGATTACTGATTTCTTCAATTACTGCCCCAAAAAGGATTGTTTTTCATGATTTTTGTTTTTCAGGGTCATTTTCTGGTCATTATTTTACATTAGTATGATTAGAAGAGGAAGATCTACTTTACACATTCTTGCCTTTAACCTTATGTGCCAGTTCACTGCTCAGCTTGTCAGTCTTCACAGGTCTATATGAAGGATTGCTGTACCAATGCTAGAAGTCTAAACCTCAAAATGCACTCTCTTGAGGCACTCAAAAATGAAGAACATCGATATTTGTGCAGTAACTGAGACCTGGTTCAAGGCTCCAGAGAGTACCCCTGCAATACCAGGCTACAACTCTTACCACACTTTTCGGCCATCAAACCAGGACTGAAACACTAAAGATGGAGGAGTGTCCATATTCACCAAGGATATTCACACCACCAGGCTAGTTGCCCATCACAATGCATTTGAAATTCTCCAGGTGCAACTAAGACTAGGAAAGACTGCAATCCAAAATGTAGCTTGCTACAGATTTCCCCACCATGCCCCAGGATTCTCACTACACTTTTCTAAACATACTGGAAAATATTAAGATACAACCAAACACCCTAATACTGGGTGATTTCAACTACCCTGCCATTAACTTGGAAAACTACTCATGTAACAACACCTTTTCCCAGTGGTTCTTGGAATTCATAAATTCCAATGCCCTGGATCAACTAATCCATAGTCCCACCAGGGGCTCCAATATCCTCGACCTGGTCATTACTAACATGAAAAATTGATGCTCCACACCTATGGTCACCCCCTCGTTGGTCATAAGCTAATCACCCTTAACATCCACATTCCACCCCCACCCCCCAGTAAGGAAACATCCATAAAAAACTTCTCCAAAGCCAACTTCATACTACTCAAGTCAGAAGTGATAAACTTCATGACACCCATGCAGATGGGAAGTGAAAGTTTGACTGCTGAATCCTACACTAAGGCACTGTATGAGCACATCCACTCATGCATGAATCGTGCCATCCCAAACAGAACCAAGATGCTCTCCTCCAAACAAAGGAAGCCAATCTGGTGGCCCCCTGCCATAAACAAACATTATAACAAAAGGAAGAAACTGTTGCAGAAAAGAGGAAAATCCCAGGATGCAAAAAACTCCCTCATAAAATCCTCCAAAGCTAGTTACGAAAATAAAATTGCCAAAGATTCCAAAGACAGCCACAAGGCATTCTATAACTATGTCAAGAATCTAAATGGCAATGCTCAGATCTGCTCTGAGCTACAACAGAATGGCATTAAATATACTGATCCCAAGGATAATGCCAATATCCTGACAGATCAATTCAGTGCCAACTTTGCCCCCCTCTCATCCCCTAAATGGCCCATCTCAATACCAGAAGATTGCCAAATTCCAGTAATAATAGCCACACAGGTAAAAACATACTCTCCAAAGCTAAGAATACAGCATTCATGGGACCAGATGACATCCTGGGCTGTGTACTACATGAACTACAAAATGATCTGGCACCTCACCTAAGTGTCATGTTTAATCATAGCCTCACCTGAGGCTTCATGCCCACTGAGTGGTGCACAGCTACAGTTATCCCACTCCACAAGGGGGGATCCACCTTGGATCCTGGGAACTACTGCCCTATCAGTCTGACGAGCCTGATCTGCAAGGCCATGGAATGTATTATCATGGAACTTATAAACAAAGACATTGGCAACCTTCAAACATTGGACCCCACCCACTTTGGGTTCATGAAGGGCTGATCTTGTCTCCTGATGCTGATTGACTTCTTTGAATCAGTCTCCAGAGCCATGGACGAGGGTAAGGCGGTCCACACAGCCTATCTGGACCTTGCCAAGGCCTTTGACACCATGTCCCACTCTGGAATCATAGATAGACTTACTAAGCTGGGCATTAATCCCTACATCACTCAATGGGTTGTCAACTGGCTTACTGACAGAACCCACACTGTAAAAGTAGCTGACTCCAAATCCAGCTCCAAACAAGTGACAAGTGGAGTACCTCAGGGTTCAGTCCTGGGACCGGTCTTGTTTGGCATCTACTTTTCTGAAGTACAGGCCAACACTAAGGGACACTGACTAACAAAGTTTGCAGATGACTGCAGACTGGGAGCCATTATTGAATCCACAAATGATGTGGATACTCTACAAAAGGGCCTTACAGAAACAAATGCTTGGTGCCAGAGCCATGGGCTCAAGCTCAATGCCAAGAAATGTATAGTTATCGCCTTTGGGAAAAAAACATGTACCCATGAATTACCACATAGGTAGCAGTACACTAAACACCAAATGTGTGATAAGTGACTTAGGGACACAGATGGACAGTGGTCTTACCTTCGATAACCACATCATCACAACAGTCAGGAAATCCTTCTATGTGGCACACCTCATCACTAAGGGCTTTTCATCCAGAAAAAAGGAGGTCATTGTCCCACTGTACTCATCCCTCATTAGACCCATTATAGAATACAATGCCTCATTTGGTATGTACTTCTCAAGACATCTGCAACAACTAGAAAGGCTGGAGAAATATCTCACTAAAAGAATCACAGGCCTAAAGCAGATTCCCTATGCTGACCACCTTAAAAAACTCCAGCTATACTCTGTCACATATCGTCTACTCAGAGGCGATCTCTGCTTAACATACAAGACCATATCAAACCCAAAGCTGTTGGACATGCTACACTTAAAGAAATCCCAATCCCTCAGAGTCACATGCTCCAGGGATCTAAACTTTGTCATCACAATAAACAAAACATGCTGGAGGGATAAGTTCCTGACCCAGAGACTCCCCAGACTCTGGAATAAACTGCCCATACATATCAAGCAGAGTGCCTCTTTGGCCCTCTTCAAAAGGAACCTTGATGATTAGATGGAAGAAAGGAAATTCACCCCAGGGATCACATCAGTCACCCTACTAGACATGGGTCCAGGGAAGCAAAGAGTGTGTGAAGAAATAGCCAGGGAATTGTTATGGCTAGGCTTTTACAGGCCCTAGGGCCGATAGCCTAGTACTAACCTGTGAACCTATGAACCTGTGAACCAATGTCCACAGTTTCTGTTAAATCACTGTCATCTACAAGTAGGCTGATCCTATTCTTAGTGCCTTCATCATGTTCAGTGAAAAAATACCAAAGAGTACAGGTGGAATCTCCAATAACCATTTCTTTCTTTCCTTTGAGAGGTGTCCCTATAACCACTACTGTTTTCTTCCAGACAGTAAACCCCCTTCCTTTAATATAATCAACATTTATCCTGCCCAAGATACTTCAGTCTGCCTGTTCATCTCCTGTGATGAATTCATTAAAAGACATTATTTTAATCAATGCCTACAACCCCTGCTGTTTTTCATTTTCATTAAATTCCACTATAACTCAGTTAAAAGGTTACAATGAGAGGAACTGTTCTACCCGAACCATGTTGGTACTTATCATGCAATTTGTTGACCTGCAATAAACCAAACCACGTTTTCTGTTAAAAAAATGGTGGCTATCAAATTTCAGAGACATTGTGGCCAGTGGTTTACTTTAAATGTCCCCATATTCTACACTTTTCATAGAATTTGTTTATGGAATTTGTTTTCAAGTTCCCTTTATTCTGAGAAAAAGTAGCCCCTAGATTTAATAAAATTTGTGTTGGCATTGTGTTGAACCTACATGGAATGTAACCGTGCCCATGTACACGTTTCCCTCTCGGCAGTATGCCATGCATATTAAACAAGGCATGTTGCCAAGGTAAAAGCCATGAGAAACAGTTATTGAATTAGTGTAGGGAGTGTGGTTCTAACTGTGTCCACAGAAGAGTAACACATCCCCTGCACTGTCCAATAGGTGTATACCAATGCAATTCATATTTTTTTCTTTTCATAAAAAGCATGTTTGCTTAATGCAGAGCACAGCGCAGCAGTGCTAAACCGCGCTGAGACACCAGGCATCTAAAAACATAAACCAGATGCATTTAATTACTTATCTAAAGGTCATGTTTAGGCATAGCTGAGCAGGTTTGCACATCACTGTGCAGTGCTCAGCACTGCTTAAAGTTGGCTCAGAGGTATATATAAAGGTATAGCAAAATTTTACACATCCACATAGCTAAGTGGATAGAGTTTCGGCCTCATGTGCAGTAAGTGCAGGGTTTGAATACATGGAAGAGCAAATTAGCATTTTTGTTGGAAATAAAAATTATGCAAATTATTTTTAAATAAAGACCTGCTACACTCAGCTAAGCTCTGCTAAGACCTGCTAAGACCTGCTAAGCACTGCATAAACAAAGAACGACTAACGTTTATGCACTGCTTGGTATTGCTTGGCTGGTTTGCACACTGCTAAGCAAACCAGGATTTTGCAATGCCCAGCTGAGTTGCACTGGTTTGTGCAATGCTAAACGATGTGCCACATTTTTAAATGTTGCCCAATGATGAGAAAGAGTGGGAAAATGGGGTCTATATCAGAACACCGAAAGTTCACATTTTCGAATGTTCTTACATCGACCCCTAATCAGCGAACACTGACAACATCAAACATTCAGAACAGCAGATTTTTTCCTAGGGAAAAATCCTCTGTTCCAAAACACATACACACAACACAAGCACACCAAACAAACAGTAATCCACACACATACACCCAAAATTTTACAGCTAACCCTACACTAAACTGTACAAACACCACTAACTATCCACTTACCTTAACCCAAACCCTAACCCTAAGGTCTGTCACTATCGCACACTCACCTCACCTGCACCCTAACCCTAACTCACCTAACCCGCCCTAACCCTCACGTCCACACAATCACACACATACCTCCCTCACGTCCTAACTCACCTAACCCATGCCCAATCGCACACTTACCTGATCCTGACCCGTAACTTTCCACCACAGTGCAGAAAATAGTGAAATGACAGAAATGGACAACCGAATTCTTTCCCTAGGAAAAAATTTGGTTATCTGCCATTATACTATTCTCAGCATTCGCTGAATAGGAGTCGATGTAAGAACATTTGAAAGCATGAACTTTTGATGTTCTGATATAGACCTGGGAAAACGGGCTATACTAAGCCCAATAGGTGGGAACACAGCATAATCCATTGGAGTTCTGACACTGAAGGGTACAATGGCAGACGTTGGAGATGGTTCACACTTCTGGGCACAGTGTTGGGGCATTCAGGAGTCCAGGGTCATAACTGGACTCATTGTAAAAAAATATGAGGGCCAGCTGATCCAGGGATGTTACCTGAGCTCAGAGTGCAAGACAGAGGCCTGGGACTGGGTGGCAAAGGATCTCACCAGTGTATCTGGTATCCCCTGCACAGATGAGCAGTGTCATCACCACCATGATGACCTGAGAAGATGGAAGGGGGTACTCTAGGACACCTGGTTCCAAGAATTCTGGGCTGGGAATGCCCCACATGTATGTACGTTCTATTACCTGTGTTTCACCAATATCTAAATTTCAATGTGTACTGAACTGGTATGCATAATGGTATACTTATCTCCCAACAGCTGCAGAGGAAAGGGCTCACAACGTCAAAGCAAATGTCAGGCACTTGGCCAGGTTGTGCCATGAGTGTGGTGAGTACAGATGTGTTTTGCTATCTGTAGTCAAATAAATATGAAAGAGTAAAGCATTAACTATGATTAGGTATATACAGTAAAGGACATATTGCAGTGAATGTCGACTTACACCTGTACTGCAAGATGTGCAGACTGCCAACTATAATGCCATAAGCAGGGAAAAGTAAAGCATTCATTGTAATAAACTATAATATGCAATAAAACTTAGTAGTACAATAACAGTGGAATAACAACTGTGTTGCAACACCTGCACAATGACAACTGTTGTGCAATAAAAAACATGAAAGTATATCAGTAAATGACTGAAGGCTTCTCTAATAAAGTATGTTGTGTAATGATTGTGGCAGTAGGGCTGTTTTCAAGAAATCAAGTGTTAAAACTGTTCTGCAATAAAAACTAGAAATAGTATCCATACCTGCATGAATATGTATAATAAAGTCTCTTGTGCAATAGGACTGTTTAGTAATAAATCAATTATTACAAATATTCTGCAATAAAATCACAAATTAGCAACAGTACCTGCATGAAGTATGTTTAATAAAGTCTGTTGTGCAATAAGAATAGGTTGTGAGTTGTTTTGTAATAAAGTACTTATGACAACTGGTCTGCAATGACACATGGAGCAATAACAATAACACCAAGGTAAACATGTACAGCAGGATTGTCTTGTTTTCACTATTGCATGTCAGCTACAAACATTCAGGCTGTAAGGTATGGTGCTGCAGTCAGTTATAACAGTATACTAATTCTACACTGCAAATAATAACCCATAATTGGATATCGGTTGCTGGCTTCACATATATTTCAACACACTAACACTGTAATGTCTACACCTGAATTATATGCAGTCAATATGCTGTACCTAACATCTCTGTCATGCTTCAGTGTCATAAATGTGTGTTCAGCTGTCACTGCAGTAGAGTATAAAACTGTGCCACTATTAGCAGGTCATATTCTAGTGCCTGGTGAGCTATAGGCAGATATCATCAGTCAATGATTGCTAGTGACTCAGTAGCTCAGCTTGCTAAATGCTGTGTCTGAAGTACGTTTTTGCCACACATGGACTAGGGTTATTCAGTGCTATGTAGATCTAAATATTACAGTAACAGTCACATAACATTTACAGATATTCTCTCCACAGGAAGTATAGGTAAATGAGTAAGGCAGCCCATATTATGAGTACATTATTGTGTGTTTACATCTCACAGACTGTTACAATCATTACCAGGAATGTGAAAATACAGTATAAAAAACAGGAAACAAGTATAATGATAATAGAAAAGAAATAAAATGTGTAAACTCTGGTATGGCTGCATGCCTGGAGTATGTGTTAAAGGTAGCTGCAGTCAATTGATATATGTGATGGAGATGTCCATTGCTGTCACTGCTAATGGGTTGCTTCCCCAAACCTACCAAGCAAGGCATGATAGTTGTTAACTGTTTGTACTGTATGCATACATGTCTCACAAGTGTCACATTGTCACTGAATGTAATTACCATTGCATAATCCCTCTGTCACAGATGTATCAATGACATGTTTATGTAAATAGCAAAGTAACACTACATCAGCCCACAGTACACCTTGGTAGTAATATAGGTACACCTGATGAGCAAGTGTTCTGTGTAGTTGTTCATAGGTTCATAGGTAGGTACTAGGCTATCGGCCCAAGGGCCTAAGTAAGCAAAGCCAACAAGGTTCCCTGGTGTATGCCACCCAAGAAAATTAATTTCCTGTGCCCCTGTCAAGCAGTGCCACAGAAGTGATCCCTGGGGTGTATTTCCTATTTCCCATCCACTCATCAAGGTTTTTCTCGAACAGTGCTAATGAGGAACTTTGCTTCACATAGATGGGTAGCTTGTTACAGAGTATAGGACATCTCTGGGACAGGAATCTATCCCTCCAGCATGCCCTGTTTATTATGGTGACAAGGTTTAGGTCCCTAGAGTGTGTAGCTGGAGGAATTGGTATTTCTTTAGGTGTAGCATGTGCAACAGCTCTGGGTTTAACATAGCTTTATATGTTAGGTAGAGATCTCCTCGGAGTAGGTGATATGCTGCAGAGAAAATATATGTTATGGTTGGTTTTTAATTTAAATACATTATTCTATGCACACTTATTTTTGGTGTGTGTTTTTATTATTGTTGAGTATCACAATGGTTTCATATTAACATAGTCTGCTGGAGTTTTTTGAGATGGTCAGTGTAGGGCATCTGTCTGAGGCCAGTAATCCTCTTTGTGATGTAATTCTGTGGCCTTTCCAGCTGCTGCAGATGTCTTGTGAGGTATATTCTAAAAGGGGCATTGTACTCTATCATGGGTCTAATGAGTGCCGAGTAGACGGGAACAATGACCTCTTTTTTTCTGGATGAGAACCCTTTTGTGATGAGATGTGCCACATAGAAGGATTTCCTGACTACTGTGATGATGTGATTATCAAAGGAGAGACTACTATCTACCTGGGTCCCAAGGTCTCTTATCACACATTCAGCATTAAGTAGACAGCCATTTATGTGGTAGTTCATGGGTACAGAGTTTTTACCAAAGAGGATGACAGTGTACTTTTTGGCACTGAGCTTGAGGCCATTCCTCTGACATCAGGCATCTGTCTCAGTTAGGCCCTTCTGTAGGATGTCCACATCATTTGGGGACTCAACTATGGCTCCTAGTTTGCAATCATCTGTGAAATTTGTTAGCCAGAAGCCTTCTGTGTTAGCCTGTACTTTAGAGAAGTAGATACCAAACAGGAGAGGTCCCTGGACTGAACACTGTGGTACTCCACTTGTCACTGGGCTGAAGTCAGATTTGGAATCTGGAACATTTACAGTGTGGGTTCACCTGCAGATGTTTCTGCTTGGCCCATACTGTCCCATGTGGATAGCTTGAGAGGTATGTATATGCTACAGCAGCTATAGGGCACTTTTACACATAACAAGGACAGACCTGTAGAGTAGATAGAAGTACTGTTGTCAACTATACAGCCTATAATGGTATTAATGAACTGTATTTCTCTCTCTCTCTACACCCCTTATCTAAAAATATTAAGTATTGTTATGCATTGGTTATGGTTTATAATTAACGTACATTATTCCATGCACTTTATTTGGGGGCATGTGTTTTATTATTGTTGAGTATCACAATGGTTTCATATTAACATAGTCTGTTGAATTACCTATTCTGTTAGCCATGTGCCATAATGGTTACTGGCATGCTGCTAATATACTGCCTGTTCTCATATTCATTGTTGTGTTTCACATAATATGCATTGCTATTACTAACAATGGTTTTATTCATAACTAACCAAAATCCATTGCTTCACCTCCATAATCACAGCACATCATGGTAGGACAATTCCTGCTGATCTGCTTACCCTACCTTAGGCAGCTGTGACACTGGGTACCAGCTCATTTGGGACTCAAGCCTGTGGTGCCCTCTCTGCTGACCCTGCACCACCTTCAGGTAGAACTGTCTCAGGGGATGGGAACCATCCTGACAGGAGAAGTGGCAGAGGGGTGGTAGTCACCTAAGATCAACTACCAGCCATGGTGTACAGGATTCTTCATAGGAGTTATCAAGAATGCCACTGCCAGCTCGAGGGCAGACTCAACCTGGTGGGGCCTGCTGGCACTGGCGCTCAGCCTCCAGCACAGCCACCTTCAGGGCAGTGAAGGAGCAGTGTAGACTGCACAGGCTGGGGAACTCAGTCACACTGCTGTGATCTGGAGGCACATGCTCCTCAAATTCCACAATAAACTCCTCATCCAAGGTGCTTACCCCCTCATGTGTCACACACCACCCATCTGCTGTGTTGTCTGTCAAGTCTGTCTGCAATTGCATCCTCTCTTACCCAACTTACCTTCCCACATATATCTATATCCCTTCCCTAACATACCACTCTCACCTTATTAAAAAGAAAATGAGTACCTGTCCCAGAAAAAAAATCACCCTGTACATAGCTCTCCATTTCACACATGTGTACTGGGTGCAACTAAGTTGGTCCAATTGGCATGACACCACATTTATGTTGTCCTCACCTGTCTCTCGGGTTTTGAGACTCCCAATTCATACTCAAAATCTGTCAAAATGCAAAGCTGTTGCTGTACAAGAAATGGAACGTTATGATTCTTCCCTGCACCCATTCTGCACATACCTACCTGCCTTTCACTATGTTTTTTCCCCTGGTTACCCCCATTTCATCACTGTCCTATCACCCCTTTTTTCATTTATTTTTATTTTTTTTAGTGCAGGTTTGCCCCAGCTCAAAACCATGCAAACTCACTTAAAAGTGCTTTAAACTGCCTTAATGATCCTATTTGTTTCTCACAGTGTTAGACACATGTATAAAATTCCACGATTCAAACTTGGGTTCCTTTCAGCTACATCTTATTGCACTATCCCACTAGGCCATACAGATCTCAATTAAAGAAAAGGAAAACATAGTGATTGCTACTGGCAGACTGCAATTGAACCTAATAGGAGACATAGGATTGTACCTTGGACTCTGATGCAAAAATACACAAGTAGACAGCCAAATACCAAATAAATAATAGTGTCAGTACGTTAGGCCTGGGATATTAGGTAAATGTTCCATTTTATCTGCAACATATTTAAACACACTTGTTAAGGCATCAGTGGCACAGTACACATGTTGAAATGGGACCCTGCTACAGAACAACTACCTGTGAAAGCCATGCACATACCAATGGATGCAGACATGTGTCACAGCTGTATGTATGCACATATATTTGAAAAATACAGCTGCTACAGCACTGACTCAGTAGCTCAATCTGTTAAATGGCTTGCATACAGAACATCTTGTTACACACACTCCTGGGTTCAAATCCAGTGTGTTGCATGTCAATTACATTCTTGTAGACACAGCAAATAAGGACTGACTCATGCAATTTCAATCTCCATGGGTTATTGCTACTGTATTATCAGCTACACAGCTTTGCAAGTCACAGGCCTGCAGGTAGGGATAAACTGCACATATTCAGATAGCCTAACTATATCTCGCATACTACTCTGCTATTGGCAGTGTTGCATAAGAGATATACCTTAAGCACATGCCTTGATTGGACTGTAATGGAAACTCTTACCCTGGCTCTCCTGTACTGACAGGGCTGATACAGCTACCACAGGTACACGTTTAGCTTTCAGCCCTCCAAAGTGTTCCCACACCTCCTATTGGATCCTAGGCTGCAGCAGCAGCTGCAGCCTGAAGCGTACATGACTGCATGTTAGGATACCTGCCACAGACTGACCATAACTCCAAATCACCTATAATAAGGGATCTGGATACAACCATACATAAAGGAGGAGGGCAAAGGCCCAGAGATAGGTACATGTTACACAGTTTGTCTCTCCAAAGATAGCAGGTGAATAGAATAGCAGCTTCTGCATTACCATGCATATTCTGATGGTTATGAAGTGTGACACTGGGATGTCTCTCACCCCTTCTAACCTCAACCCACATTGTTTTCCAATAACCTGCTAGATGACCACACTGTTATAGGACGCTGAGCAAAAATATGAGACAAAACTGTGGGCATACTTCATACATATCTACAGTGGATAGTATTGTACATACCCTCTGCAATGCTGTAGTCTTCTCACCCCAGTAATGTCCATCTCAACAACTAAGAAAGAGGCCAAGGCCTACATAAAGGCCTTATATATTGCACTGTGGTGCCATGTCATTGGCTAATGATAGTGCAATTCAGCTGTTTTGGATGAAATTAGCAAGTCTGAGTCACATATTGATATACAGGCAATTACATGTTAATGAGCATTACCTACAAAAGGCAAGCAACAGCTTATGGGGAACAGGTCTGTGCGTGGTTTTACTCACACAGACAGCATATGTGCACAGCATTTGCAGATGAACCCTTAATAAAGGGAATACATCACTCTACCAGATATGTACTACATTTCCCCATAAAATGGATGCAGATGGGAGGATGGAGGTATGGGGAATAGGGATTAAAACAGTGGGCGTGTATTAACTTTTTGATACTGACATGTCAGTGATACTCTGCTGTCCAACACCTACAGGCATGCCCCTCAATTGTTCCTGCTTTGACTGACCTCTCTGCTTTGTCCTTGTCAATCCTTCCTACAATGGTCAGTTGTTATAGTAAAAATAGTGGCGTATACCTAAGATATAGTGACACTAAGGGTGTACACTCCTGTAACATCAACCTATGGACTGTAATACACCTTCTCTCTGTCTGTCAGTGTCACACATAAATAGTACTAACATTGTCAAGGCATCCCTGAATGTCCCTGATGTACTCTGGCTAATTCCATGTTTCATGGACATTTATCCCTGTCTGGTTGAGAGCTATGCCTAACATACCTGTCAACCTCCTACAGTAACAAACCAGGACAGAGACATATTTAATGGGGGGAGAAAGGCCCAAACCCAGTGACAGATTATATATATTGTCTATACAAAGAAATAATGTGATTAGAGTAACAGATATTACTGTAGCATAAGTGTTGGCTGAGAGGTCTGATGGGTGACAGATTCTGTGTCAGTTTTCTGACAGCAGCCATCAATCAGTGGACAGCCATTTGTTAGCCATACACAAGTGTGTGCAAGATGGACAACAGCTATGAGCTGAACAAGGTGACATTCTGCAAATATCTGCATATTTGAGATGTATGATGCCAACAGGGAGCATACACAACAGGAAGTTTGCATTACTGTCTGTCATTGTGGCACACTGGTTTGGTTGGAAGTTCCCATTTAGTTGTTGGAATAGCACACTATTTGTCTGACAGTGGCTGTGTCTAATGTTAGTGAGGATCTGCCCATAGGGGACACACCACAGTACACTCCAGTGATGCCTGTAGAGACATACAGCAGAATCTGTCACAGCACACAAGAACATTACCCAATATTGCTACTATCTTGATGATAGCTATACATGTAGTGCATCACCAAACTGTGAGGTATGACATGTGAGGGAGCAGTGGATAGTGCAGGCCATTATGGGTGTGTAGGGTATGCACAGAGTGAACATCCATGTATCAGGTACTGTAATGTGTTCCCCTCTTGTTGTCTTGCAGGAATGATGTACTGATGTAGACATGTTCCATTTTCATCTGCGGAAAATGACACTACACTGGATGCCCTCAGACTCAACCATCATATCCTGCTGTCAAAGGGTCACCATAATCATGAACAGCAGGCAGCATTGTGGGATGACCTTGTGACAGTTGTAAATGATATTGGCCAACAGGACAGGACCTATGAGCAGGTTCAACACCAGGCCACAGACATGGTCAATGCCACATGTCAAAGGGCAGCTGCAGTTGCCAGGGTTCATGCTGCCACTGGTAGAGGGCCTGCAATAGAACAACCACTCTCACTTACAAAGAAATTCCTGGCACATCTAGGTCAACCCACAGCTCCCAGCTAACCATCACACCATATATCCTGGAGCTGGGAGCCACAGCATTCACATCAGAGTAGTGTCCAGGTAAGTCGACTGTGTTCACCAGTATAATACATTTGCAGTCATTGTGACAGGCTCTACACATGGGTACATGGGTGTCAGGTCTATCTGCATTGGAGGGATGGCTTTTCAACACAGATGTGCACACATACTCAGAATGTCAGCGATATAGACAGTATCACATTAGCTACTGTACATGTGGATATTCACACATATTACCCTGTAACACTGCAACATTTGCTGTTGTTGACAATACCTCTCCCTCACCTTTCCACAGGTATGTCAGTTGTGGTCGGATTTCATGGTCCTATACCTGGTAAGTGTGATAGTGTAATTTTATGAGATCAGATATACCCTATGAATGTTAAGGGTTGCCATTTTGCCTTTTGCACAAGTGTTCTGCTTAGCTAGAGTAGAACAATTATATGTTCCATTTCGGAGCAGTTAACTGCAGTACATATCCTAAGGAATGACAGGTGTGTATTTCATAGGTTCATAGGTAGGTACTAGGCTATCTGCCCAAGGGCATTTATAAGCCTAGCCAGTGTGTGTCAGCTTTCACCACCCCATTGATTAATTAACTGAGCCTCTGTCGAGAAGAGCCAATGAAGTGATCCCAGGGGTGTATTTTCTGTTACCCATCCAGACCGCAGAATCCTTTATAAACACATTCTATGAACACCTTCAGGAATGCATGGATCATGCGATCCCAAATAAAACCAAGACCCAATCCTCCAAAGGCAGATGTCCTGTCTGGTGGACCCCAGCCATAAACAAACTATACAATAGAAGGAGGAAGCTACTAAATGATAGAGCAAAATCCCAAAAAGGGAAGGAATCACTGATCAGTATTAGCAAAAAACTACGGGCACTCATAAAATTGTCTAAGGCCAGCTTCAAGAGAAAATTGCACAGGACACTAAGGATAATCACAAGCCTTTCTTTAGTTATGTTAGGAACCTGGGTGGTAATTCCCAGATATGCTCAGAATTAGTCCAAAATGACAAAAATACACTGAACCCACAGACATTGCCAACATCCTAGCTGACAGGTTCAGCACAAAATTCCCTCCCCACCAAAAGGGCAAATATCTATCCCAGCAGAGTGCTGCCCCCTGACATCACAGATGCTCAGGTAAGAGCCACCCTCTCCAAAGCAAAAAACACAGCATCAATGGGACCAGATGGTGTCCCGGGCTGTGTCCTACATGAACTCCAAAAGGAGCTAAACCCAAACATAAAACTACTATTCAATTTCAGCCTTACTACAGGATATGTGCCCAAAGAGTGGCGTACAGCAACAGTGGTCCCTCTCCATAAAGGTGGTGCCTCAACAGATCCTGGAAACTATCGCCCCATAAGCCTGACTAGCTTGGTCTGCAAAGCTATGGAAAGGATCATCATGGACCTCATAAATAAAGATATTGGGGACCTACAGACACTGGATCCTGCACAGTTTGCCTTTGTTAAGGGCAGATCCTGCCTCTTAAACCTGGTTGATTTCTTTGAAACAGTCACCAAGGCCATTGACGAGGGGAAGGTGGTCCACACAGCCTACCTGGACCTCGCAAAAGCCTTCGATACAATACCCCACTTGGGCATTATAGATTTGCTCACCAGCTTAAATATAAACCCCTATGTCACTAGATGGATTGCAAACTGGCTCAATGACAGAACCCACATAAGTTAGAATTGCTGGAGCCATGTCAGACTCCAAACCAGTTACAAGTGGTATCCCACAAGGCTCAGTCCTGGGACCTCTCTTGTTCGGTATATATTTCACGGTGGTACAGGCCAACATGGAAGGACTGTGGCTGAGCAAGTTCACAGATGACTGTAAACTGGGCGCCATAATCGACTCTCCAGCTGACACAAGCATCCTCCAAAAGGGCCTCATAGAAACAGACAACTGGTGCCAGAGCCATGGCCTCATAGTAAATGCCAAAAAGTGTATAGTCATCCCCTTTGGCAAAAAAATTACCACATAGGTGGTAATCCATTAATACAGAAAAGTAATTTGGGGACCTGGGGACCCAAGTTGATAGCAATCTCTCATTTGACAACACGTGGCCAAAGTGGTTAGAAAACATTTATATAGCCCACCTAATCATGAAGGATTCACATCTAGATCAGGGAGGTCATCGTGCCTCTTTACTCATCCCTCATCAGGCCCATAATTGAGTACAATGCCTTTGGGATGTACCTTACCAGACACCTGCAGCAACTGGAAAGACCCCAAAAGTACCTCACCAAGAGGATCAAAGGGCTCAAACAGATGCCATATGCTGCCCGGTTAAAGAAACTCCAGCTCTACTCAGTGGCATACCGCCTGTTCAGAGGCAATCTGTGCCTGATGTATAAAGCCATGTCCAACCCAGAATTAATGGACATGCTGCACCTCAGAAAATCCAAATCCCATCGAGCTATGTGCTCGAGAGACTTGAACCTCAGCACTGAAAGAAATAGGACATGCTGGAGGGACAGATTCATAACCCAGATGCTCCCTTCACTCTGGAATAAAATCCCAGTCCAGGTTAGGCAGAGTCCCTCATTGACTCTCTTCAAGAGGAATCTTGATGAGTGGATGGGAGATCATAGGTTTACCCCTGGTATCACTTCTGTGTCACTGTTAGACAGAGGCACAGTATACTAACCTCGAAAAAGGGCATAGCAAAATAAATTTAAAATGAGTGGCGAAAGCCAAACACATTCTGGCTAGGCTTATAAATGCCCTAGGGCAGATAGCCTAGTATGAACCTATGAACCTATGAACCTATGAACTCGTCAAGGTTTCTCTTGAAGAGTGTTAGTGAGGGGCTCTGCCTAATGTAGTTTGGAATTTTGTTCCAAAGCATGGGGAGTCTCTGTGACAGTAATCTATCCTTCCAGCATGTTCTATTTATTGTTATGGCAAGGTTTAGCTCACTAAAACGAGTGGCTAACAGTGACTTGGATTTCTTTAGGTGGAGCATGTCCATCAATTCTGAGTTGGACATGGCTTTGTAAGTCAGGCAGAGATCACCTCTGAGTAAGCGGTATGCTACTGAGTACAGCTGGAGTTTTTCCAGTCGGGCTGCATAGGACATATGTTTGAGGCCAGTAATCCTCTTGGTGAGGTACCTTTGTGGACTTTCCAGCTGTTGTAAGAGTCTTATGAGGTACATCCCAAGTAGGGCATTGTACTCTATGATAGGTTTCATGAGTGACGAGTAGAGGGGCACTATAACCTCTTTATTTCTAGATGTGAACCCTTTAGTAATTAGATGGGCTACATAGAAGGATTTCCTAACTACTTTGGCAATATGATTGTCAAAGGAGAGATTACTATCTACCTGGGTCCCCAGATCTCTTATTACCTCTTCTGTATTAAGGGGGCTGCCACCTATGTGGTAATTCATGGGTGTTTTGTTTTGTTTTGTTTTGTACACACATTAACATGTTTGCACTTATAGTTATGAGCAACTACACAGCCTGGTATTCATTAGACAATGACTCCAAGATGCTCATTCAAACACAATAAGGATATGGTACATACTTGAGGCAGTGGTACTACAACTGGCATATCATTGTCAAGATAGGTGTACTGGGTTTTATGTGTACTTCTGTCACATACACTGTCATATTGCATACCTCACAGGTGTATAGAACTAGCAACGTTACCCGGATGTAGGTGACATGCATGTTATACAGGGACTGGGCTGTCTGTGTATGTTGTTGTGGGTATGTGTTGTGCATGGGATCAGAGATGAGAAGATGTGGGACATGTAGCACAGTTGTGGACCCTCATCTGTATGAGTCTGTGAAGATTATCGTACATAATAGGGAAGGTGGTAATATACTGCTTTTTTCTTGCTTCTCACAGGTGAACAGGCGGGTTGGAGCCTGTCCCCATCACGGCCTGATGTCAGTGTCTCATTGGACTCATGGTGATGGTGGCTATAGTGAGGTGCAGGTGGGGTTGCTGGTGCCTGAATCTATCCCAGAGGTTGACATCCATCTTCTGCCCCCATTGTCCCTGCACACAGTCAGTATGCCCACACATACCCAGTCACCAGAGGCCACAGATATTGGACAGTCAGAAGCTGGCAGCTTATTACAGGACATTGTGAGAACTATGGTGTCAGTGAGTGTAGACAGTGGCCATAGCCAGAGAGTGGGTGAGGTCCCGCACAGGCAGATTGACAAGAGTGCTTAAGGGAGGACTGCTACCCATCCACTTCCTGTAGCAGGTGTCACATTGCTGGTCACTCGCTGCATGTTTCGGGCTTTCATGGAGGCACAGGCATGAGCTGAATGCAACACCAGATGGATGCTTAGGGTTATGGATGCAGCACAGTCTGACATCTGTGACTGCCTCCACCGCATTAGTGATGCCATGGAACATTTAACTGATGTAATGGACAGATGGTGGGCTCAGACAGTGTCTTTGTGTGTAAACTGTCTGTGCTGGAACATGTAGTTGGGGTTGGCCATCAGACACGTGGACATTGGCTGTAGTCCATGTGGCCATGCACACTCACAACACCTCCAGCACTACACAGGGAGGTGTGCTGTCCACATGATGTGCAGGCCAAGGTCATGTCGCCCTGGGCAGTCCCATGAGGGACACAAGCCCAGCAGACACCAGTCACCATCAGGTACAAGCACTGCATCTGACCTTGGGCATGGTGCTGCCCGTGCTACTCATGGAAAAGCCAGTTCTCATGTTCATGATCAGAGACAGTGAACTGTCCACTCTACCATGTACAGTCCACAGCTGTCCACCATACACATGTGTAGGGCTAGCAATGACATTGACTGTGTACACGCACACACTCCAACACCACTGTCAGATGCAGGTCAACTACAGACATACACAGCACCTCTCCATGGCCAGTGTCACCAGCACCCCTTCCTGACTCATACACATTGTTTGGCACAGTCTAGGCCTCCAGCACCCCCACACCACACCTTGTGCATGTCATGATACCTGTGCCACATCCCTACCATCCATGCCATTGATGCAGGGACTTGCATATATGTGTCTAATGCACAGGGTGACTATAAAACTCTACATGTGTTTGTGTAGTTCAGTAGTCTTATAGCATGACAGTTGTTGTGGGCCAGAACAGATACTGTATGCTGGCATGTGTCAGGACTACACATCAAACACTGTGCATCTTTGTTGCCTGATGGTACACTGACAGTAGTGTTACAGAATGACAGATGTTTCATGGAGCTGTGTATGTTTTTGTCCCAGGAGCCTAAGTGGTGCAACTAGAGACACATGGTGGAAATGCAGTAGCACAAGATGGCAAGGCAGCACAGCAGAGATATGACCTCAACAGGTTATGGCAGTATATGTGCATGGCTTCCCAGGTGCATATGTGTAAAATATTGTGCCAGGGACAATGGGGATAGTCATCATCATCATGCTTTCATACTCTGTGACACATTCTATTACCCACATGTCACCTGGGTAGTCTGTATGTACAACTGCAGATAGCAGTGAACAGCTATAATGCTTATGTAGAGGAGAGCAATTTAGAGCCAGCATCTAGTCACAGGGCCATAAAATGCATAGCCAATGCACAGGTGTAGGCCACATGGGCATGTCTCTAGTGCTGTCAGGGGACATATTTACACACAGAAGTTGGATGCAGTGAGACTAGAATCCCTACCTATATAGTATTACACACTATAGTTTGCAGTACTTCTTGCATGTGCCACACTGTTTTCCTGATCATTTTATTTTTATTTGTTTATTTATTTAACATTTGTTGACCGGGAATGTCAGACTAGGCTCCACAGTGCCTGTTTTCAATGGAGGCTCGGGAAGAAATGCTCCAGATGCATGTATTTGGAATGTGAGAGGAAACCCACGTGAACACAGGGAGACCATGCAAACTCCACACAGAAGGCACCCCAGCCGAGAATCGAACCAGAGAACCTCTTGCTGTGAGGCGACAACGTTAACCGCTCTACCACTACGCCGCATACACTGCCAGGCAGGGCTCTTTAGTTAGATGACATTAGCAGGCCTTGTAGCAGAGGCTAATGGTGAGGCAAGCAGCACACACATACACACAAGTTGAATGCTGTGTGAGTAGAACCTCTACCTATCTAGTATTACACACTATAGCTCATAGTACTTATCACAGGCGTCACACTGTTTATCTTACACTTTCAGCAGGCCTTGTAATGAAGGCTAATGTTGAGGCTAGCAGCTAGCCAGTGGACATAAAATGAATAACCATTGTACAGAGATAGCCCATAGGGACTTGTCTCACATGCTGCATCAAGATATATTTACACACGCACACTCAAGTTGGATGATGTAAGAGTAGAGCCCCGACTTATCTAGTATTACACACTATAGCTCACAGTACTTATCAGATGTGCCCCACTGTTTCTCTGATAATACACTGTCAGCCAGTGCTCTTAAGATGGATAACGTCAGCAGGCCTTGTACAGCAGGGGATTTAGAGGCCAGCAGACAGTCACAGGGCCATAAAATGCATACCACTGCAAGGAGACCGGCCATATGGGCATGTCCATAGTGCTGTGAGGATATATTTAGATACATACAATGAGTTTGAGGATGTGAGATTGGAACTGTTACCTATCTAGTATTACACACTACAGCTCACAGTACCTATCACAAGCACCACAGATTATGTCTGTTGTATATGTTGTTGCAAGCAGAGTACTTGTGGAGTACACAAAGTGGCCTTGTGTTAGACAGAGTGTGTGGTCTGCAGAGTGATACTGCTTGGTACTGTTACTGTATCTAGTGTCCTAGGGGTGGGATATCTGGTAATATCCTTGCTATATGTGTATACTTGCCAGTCTGGCCATATGTAGCTGTTTGCAGTTTGATAGGCAGACATGTGGACAGGGACAATATAGCCTGTACAAGTCAGGCGTTGCACACATTGCACATTACACAACCTGCATACCTATGTAAATCTGCAGGGTGACAGCCCACAGGCTCAGGGGTTTGTGGGTGAGTGGGTTACATACTGTTGCGGCCTTGGTCTGGTGCTATTGGGCTGCTGTTGTGATGTGTTTGTGCAAATAACCCCAACATTCAGGGGTATGTGTGAACATATGTACATCCCTGCCCATATCTATAGCAATGATGTATAACAGGGTTGTCTCCTTAAATGTGGTTTTATGCGTCAGTACTATAAATGTATTTTGTAGAAGTGTGTGGGGAGTCTGTATCATTGTACTGTATATATTATATATATATATATATATATATATATATATATATATATATATATATATATATATATATATATCTTGTTATCACTTATATATGTGCCACATACTGATAGAAACAGTTATCAAGTGTGAGGGGGATAGGGAGTAACATATATATATATATATATATATATATATATATATATATATATATATAATAGCAGGTCTTTAGGGGTAGAGGCAACAGACTTGGCCTCAAGTTAGCTTAGTGTAGATGCATGCCCAGTGTGATTGTCAATACTTACAAGGTGACTCTGGGCCAGAGCTACCTGTACACCAGTCTGGTATTTCTGTGTGCTGCAGGCCATTGGCTGCTGCACCTGTTATCACAGTACTGTGGTTGGCTGATATAGTCCAAGGCATTCCCCAACTGTTTGCTGACCTTAATATATGACTCACACTTCAGAACTGTAGAGAACTTCAAAGACTGTCCAGACTCTTGTTGCATAGTTTGGCTTGTTTCACATGACATTGTCGTTTTCTGGCAAATTAGTGGCAAATCAGTCAAGATTGCAGTAAATTAATACTGATGAATATTTGAGTTTCAGAATCCATGCACGGCAGGTGAGTCATGTGAATGCAAAGCCTGCTATTTTATTCACATTCTATGCTTGTAGGAGCCCGTATGTAAAACATGTCCCAAGTTGTGGTCCTTGGTCCCACTTTTATCCACTGTATTTCAACAGATTTGCTGCTGTCAGAGGTTGAGAAGCATGATGTGAATGGAGTACATAGTAAAACACCACACATAGGGTGACAGTCTGCATACCTCTCCCTGTACATGTTATTGCAGAATGTCCAGCATTTTGCCCCATATCTCTGCTGTATTCCTCATACATTTTTGGTTTCCCAGTGTTATACTGTACATCGGCCACTGATTTGTTTCACCTACTGGCACATTTAACTGATGGCCTTTACATCCTGCAGCTAATCTGACCTGTTGCAGCCTGCTGTTAAACTAGCCACCTGCTAGGTTACTCAGAGTGTGTATGATGTCTGTCTGTAGGTATTGCCCTTTGTGCCCCCAATCACTCTGCCTTTGTCCAGCTTTCTTGCAGTAACAGATTGAGAGGTTCTGACAGTTTGTGGGACTGCAACCATATGTGTACCCACATGCAAAAGATGTTGGATGCTGCCAGATTCGAACCATCAACACCATCACACATGCTACTGTCCCTGGTCCAATGGGCCACACCAGCCACCAGATAGAGAAGTTTCCACCCTCATACTATCAACAAGATAGGGGAATTTTCTAGTCTGCTGGTATATCATTGCAGACTTACTGTTACAGCAGTTGTGTGTCAACACTGATGTGTTTGTGGTAGGGGATGGCCAGCCTATTCTCTTCTGGCATAGACAGTCATGCAACTGTCCTCTGACCCCACTGTCTGGCATCTCCCTGGACTACTGCCATGGAGTTTCAAGTCATGTGGCCAAGTGGCTAATATGGGGCACATACTAGTGAACAGAGTACCTGTTGTCCTAAGTGTCTGTTAGATCTGTTTGAGTAGCCCAGTATACCAGTATAGATCTTTGTAAGTAGCCCAGTAGCACACTATATATAGCCCACTATATTCCCTTGCATACATGTGGCAGGTCCATACATATGTTACCATATTATAGTACCCCTTACAAGTGGTAAACAGGAGAGTGACTTACCTTGCAACTGCAATAGTTGACAGATCTGTAGTTCGGGGCTGCCTCTGTCTGATGCTGGCAGTCCACAGCCAATACATTATGAGGTACAGGTTGTGTGGCCTGGCTGGCATCATTTTTACTGATAGGTATGTGAGTTGGAGTATGGTTTCAGTCCCTATGGCCCTAGGTTGTCAGTGCATGTGCTATGCATTGTCTCTTGGCCAAGGCCAGGGCATATTGGGCACACCTATGTCTGCCTCAGGGGTTTCCTCCTCTGAGTCCCCCTGTAGGTACAGCCATGGTGACCTAGGCACTGGTGGGGGTTGGGTATCCCTTCCCTTTGCTGATCCTGCTGCAGCCATTTCCACAGGATCATATTGTGTAGCATGGCACATACTGTGAACATCTGTGCATATGTGGCTGGAGAGTACTGCAAGGCTCCACCAGATATACTGAGGCATCAGAGCCATGACTTCAACAGCCCAAACAAATCCTGTATGATGTACCTGGTTTGTGTGTGTGCCTCATTATGGCATTCTTCGGTGGGTGGGTGTGCATTTCTGAATGGTGTCATCATCCATGGTACCAGTGCATAGACAGCATCTCAAAGTAAATGGTCATGTGGGATGTCCACCCTAGCAAACATCTGGTACTGCTGAGATGCATGCCAGATATGGGAGTCATAATAACTGCCAAGGCTGCCAGCATACACATTAATGATAATGCCCTGGGCATTGCACATGACCTGCCAGTTGATGGAGTGATACCCCTTGTGGTTGACATAGGTTCTATCCTCTTCACCAGGTGGTATATTGATTTGTACATCAGTGCAGTCTATGGCATCCAGCACCTCAGGGTAGTGTGTTACATGGTAGAAGAGTCCCATACTGCTGGCCCTCTCCTCAGGGGTATGGGGAAGATAAATGTGCTCACTGGCATGTTGTAGCATAGTATCCAGGAACTGTTGGAGTACCCTGGAAGCAGATGCTTGTGATATCCCCATCATCTCCCCAGTTGGTCTTTGGAAAGTACCTGTAGCTAGTATCCTAAGGGCTACACATACCTTTGTTTCCACTGGGATGGGTTTCCCTCTGTTGGCTCTAGGTCTGAATTGAGGGTGGCAGAGCTCACTGAGTTGTTGTAGTATGTCCCTGTCCAAACTGTAGCACTCTACAATCTCTAGCTTATTTAGCTTCTGGTACATTACCCTGGGTCTGAGCACTCTTCTTCTCAGTCTAGGCTTATGGTCAGCATCAGCAGCAGCAGTATTGATCTCAGCATCTAGGACATACATATGTAGCAGACATGCAGCAGCCCTAACATTCTCTAGGCTAAAATTCCCAAGTCTGTACTCCAATGGTGCCGAATATGGGGAAAAAGCAGATTGTAGGGTGCATACATACTATATAGTGCTCTGCTGTAGGTGTAGTCTGTGTGATTGGCTAGCTATGATGCATTCCACCTGAAAAATACATCATTAATGGCCCTAGTTTAAGTGTAACAGGGCTCATCAGCAATTAATACATCATTGGCTTTAACAGGCACTTTTTTTTTTGACGGCCTTCCTTGCTGAGCACTGTGGTGCCACCCAAACACAGAGGTAAACAAGTCTTAGCAGTGTATGCAAACACATCCCCATGGAAAGCATGCTCAGCATGGCTGTGCGCTACACAAACAAGCTCAAACACGCTCAAACCCACTGAAATGTACACCACTAAGGTAATCAAAGCTTAGCATTTGCTGTACACTCCTCTCCCCTGAGCAGAGTGGTGCATCATACAAACAAGTGCTGCTGAGCTTCAATGGGCTTAAAAGTTTGCAGACACATGCCCTTTTGATGTCAGCTAACTCTTCTGTGGACACCAACACAGTACTGTGGCTACACAGATGGGATCTGTCGACACAGATACCCATTTCTGCTATTCAGTAAACCCAGCTTATTTGCATATAGATCCATGCACAGTACCTAGTAACTACACAGATTCAGGCCCTACCTTGTTAGCAACCACAGCAGCCCTACATTGTACATACCCCACACAGGGTCCTGTAATGCATTATTGTTACATACTCACAAAGTCTGCTTATTTTTAAATTTTTTTCCATAATGGCATGTTTGTGCATTGCAGCATTCCAAGCAAACATACTCATGGTATTTAAAAAAAAAAAAAAAAATATATATATATATATATATATATATATATATATATATATATATATAGACACACAGTGCTTACTTTTTCACATATCTGTGTCCTCTAAACTATTTCTACCACTATAGCTTCACTTCTACAGCCCCATGGTGTCATTTTACAATCCTGTACACAGAATTTTTCCATGTACATTACGGACACAAACATAGGGTCTGCACAACTGCCTATCTGCTTGTTGGATCACTTTACCTGCCTCATTTGCATGCATTTCACCTGCTTATGAGGTGATTTGCAGGCCACAGACACTTGCGTGTTAGCACACACATGCACACCCCTCAGTTCCCTTTACTGGATCGCACATCTGCTTACTTTCATGTAAATACTGTGCCACTATGCCTACATGGAAAATAGGTCCATGTAGGCTTAATTAAATTGCCCCAAGGTGTTTGTCTGGCTTGCACTATGAGTAGTGTTCTGAATGCTTCCAAAAAAGTCAAATTTCTGCAGGAATCAATGTCCCATCTTGCATTTTAAAATCAATTCCAGTCTGCATCCTTAGTTCCTGATATGTAAACAGTCAATAATATAGCACGCCTGGTGACATTATTTAAGAAAGAAACTATTACTTTTCTTAAATAATGGCATACTGTGTTTTGCGCCCCTTTCCAGATGTCTGGCATCCAGCGGCAGTTCTGATATACTGCGCAATGGAGAAAGCAAGATCTCCATTGCTTTTTTTTACTATGTTAAAATGAGTTTAAACAGCGAGACAATTTAAATAAAGCAATGACATCTCCGTGTTTTATTTTTAAGTGTCTCGCTATGTTAAACTCATTTTAACATCATTAAACTCAAAAACAACGGAATCTGCTTTCTCCCGTTGCGCAAAAAAAAACCCTCGTCTTCTGTATGTTGTTTGGGTTTAATGAGACAGCTTTTAAAAATAAGCAACAAAGATGTCCTGCTTATTTTTTTAACTGTCTCGCTATGTTAAACCCATTTAAGTTATACTAATGGAAAAAGGACCTTTTCCATTAGTATAACTCGATTTACAACGGGCACGCTGGCCAATCAGCATGCATGTTTTGGGGGGGTCATGGTATAATTTTCATCAATTTCTCCACAAAATTAGACAGTGTATTTGATAAAATCATGTTGGCCTTTAGAGATGGCTATGTTTCTTAAAAATAAATGATCGTTTTTAATCAGAGTATGATGTTTTGATAAGTAAAGCAATTTTGAGGCCTTTGTCAGTGCAAAAACAACTCCGGCACATAGACAAAGTGTAGCTTTATTGTTCAGGTTCAAGAATACCAAAATACAAACTCCAAAACAATTTGCAACAAAATGCTGTATCAGGGGAAGAAACAGACTTATACATAATAATCTTGTAACTACCTAGCTCTCATGTTAAAATGTCTTTTAAAAAACTCAATAGCATAAATACCTAATATTTTTACATTTTCAAAAAAAAATGTAACTCAAAGCCATCACTAAATTCTGGTGGAAAGGTAGAGAAAGAACTTATAACTGACACACACACACACACACACACACACACACACACACACACACACACACACACACACACACACACACACACACAAGCACACACACACAGACACACACCCATGCAGATATATATGAGTTTATTTATTTTTGTCATTATTTATATTTATTTACTAGGGTTGTGGACTGATCTCTATGGACCATTTGTAAGCACAACCTGGTGAATAGGATCACATAAAAAAATGAAAAAAAACATATTTACAGATACAAGGATGTGCTAAAACATACACACACACTATATATGTATATGTATATATATATATATATATATATATATATATATATATATATATATATATATATATATATATATATATGTATTTATAGATGTGAAAATATGCTACCATATTAGGTGAAGAAGCAGTTACAATACAAAGACATGGATTGAAAAATGGAATTATACTTAGCAGAGCTTTCTGGTTAAGATAGTCATAATGACTGAGATGGCTTATGCTGCAAGGATAGCAACATATCATTATACAGAGAGGTATGAAGACATTAGCAAAAGCAAGTGAGGATACTTGCGAAAAAGGATACCACGGGGAGAAGACAGAGAAAAAGTGAGAGATGAGAGGAGAGAGGCATACAGGGGGAAAAGAAGTAAAGTGAGAGAGATGCAAAGAAAAGAGGGATGGAGGATGAATGAGAGGCATTAAATAAGGGGATGACAAGATGAGATAAGGAAGGAAGAAATAGGGATAAAGGGGTGTGTGAGAGATCTACAAGGTCCATGTAATGTGACCTGAGTGAATGCAACTGCATTTTAACTGCACTGTATTTTCACTTTTGTAACACAATAACCATCCCTCTCCTTTGGATTTAACATATGAAACTAAATGCAGATTATGTACCTAAATAGAATTCCCCAGCAAGATTGTATATTGTATTATTATTATTTATAATACTGGCTGGATATTCAAAAATGTTAACACGTACATTTCAAAAGTATTTCTAACAACAGTAACAAAAAATGCTCTGTAAAAACATGCCCCAGGACTTAATAAAATCTGTGTAGGCACCATGTAGACCCTACATGAAATGTATCCATGCTCATTGTTATGGTTCCCCATCGGCAGAGCACCATGCATATTAATGATGATGCATTGTGGAGGGAGAGCCAAGGAGCATGGCTATTGAATCAGTGTAGGGAGAGGTGGAGTGCTAACCATGGCTGCAGATGAGTATCAGACTCCCTGCAATGTCCTTTATTTTTATTTTTATTTATTTATTTTTTAAAAAGCATGTTTACGTGGCATGGCTCGGAGTGCAGCAATGCCAGTCTGCATTCACATATAGCATAGCAGATACCTGCCAGACATCTAAAAATAGAAGCTGTATGTAATTAATTATTTATTTAAAGGTGTGTTTAAGCATGTCTTAGTGTGTTTGTGTGGCACGGTGCGGTGCTCAGCACTGCTTATAGGTAGCTCAGTGATATATATGAAGGTATACCAAATTTCTTAATATTCATTTAGCTAAATGGGTAGTGTTATGGCTTTGTGTGCAGAAGGTTCAGGGTTTGAATACATGGAAGGGAAAATATGTGATTAATTTTGATATACATATTCTGCAGACAATTTTTCAATATGACCCCACTGTGCTCTGTTAAGCTCTGCTCAACTCTGCTTAGACCTGCTAAGCACTGCATAAACATGGTATTGACTGCTAATGTTTGTGCACTGCTCAGCTCTGCTTGGCTGGTTTGCTCACTGCTAAGCTCTGCTAAGACTATGGTTCTGTGAGTTTATGTGCTTCTCACCTCAGCTACATTGTTTTTTTAAATATTGCTCAATGACTTGTAAGGGTGGAAAAACAGCCTATATTAAGCCCAACAGGTGGAAATGCAGCAGAATCTATTGAAGTTCATCAACTGAAAGTATGCTATGGCTGGTGGTGTTGGTGAAAGTATGTGTTTTCAGTCACAGAGTTGGGTCATTCTGGAGTCCAGGATCATGGTTGGGCTCCTCGTGAAAAACCGTGATGACAGGCTGCTATAGGGTGGTTTGCAGGGCTCAGAGTGTATGGCAGAGGCCTGAGACCATCTGGCCAGAGAATTCATCAGTGTTAATGGTATCCCCCACACAGCTGAGCAGTGTTGCTACCACTATGATGACCTGAAAAGGCAAAAGAGGGGGATCTTGGACACCTGGGTCCAAGAAGCAAGGGCAGGGAATGCCCCACAAGTATGTAAGTAATTTTACCTCTGTTTTAACAATATGTAATCTGAATGTCTGTGAAACCAGTAGGCATAATGGTGTGTTTCTCTCCCAACAGCTGCAGCTGAGAGGGTTTGCAATGTTGAATCACATGCAGGGCGCTTGGCCAGGTTGTGGCATGAGTGTGGTGAGTACAGATGTATTATGCTAAGTGTAGTGAAATAAGCATGAATAAGTAAAGCATTACCTGCAACAAAGTATATACAGTAAAGTTTGTAGTGCAATAAATGTGAGCTGCATTGCAATAAATGAATATGCCAAATGCACTGCAATAAAAACATGAAACAACACCAATAACTGCATTAAGGTATATACAATAAAGTTTGTAGTGCAATAAATGTGGAATTAGAGCTTTATTGCAGTGAATGAAGAATGCCAACTGTACTGCAATAAAAACATGAAACAATACCAATAACACCAAGGACAAAGGTGTACATCAGGATTGTGTTGTCATAACCATTGCAGTAGAGATGTATGCATTGAGACTATAAGAGAAGGAGTTGCAGTCAAGTATAACACTGCAATAGCTCTAGAATGCAAATCTAATGGCTGCAAATTGTATTGGTTAACTCATATAAGTACTGTTCAAGGCTGCCTATAGGCCAGTATTGGTCACATAATGCTCTGTCATCCACAGACATCAGGTAATAAAGGTATATGGGTGAAGTAGCCCACTCCATGAGCTGATATAGTTTGTTAACTTCACAGATATAATACTGAAATATAGCTTACCTACTATCTGCATTATGCTTATATTTCATGCATGTGTGTTTTACTGTCACTGCAGTCTAGTTTGCCACTGTAGTAGTACTACCAGGTCATATTTTGGTTCCAGGTGAGCTTTAGGCAAATATCAGTCAGATAGTAATCAGCAGTGACTCAGTAGCTTAGTTTTTTTTAAATGTCTGTATATAGTACTGTTTGCCACACACACAGTCTAGGGTTCGAATCCAATGGTATGTAGCAGGAAATATAACACTAGAAGTTACTTAATGCTCACGGTTTCACACTCCACATGAACTACAAGTAATTGGGTGAGGTAGCCCATATTATGAATAGATAATTGTGTGTTTAGATGTCACAGACTGTTAAAATCTTAGCAATAATGTGTTTATCAGCAACGTTCAGTCAGAAATAAAACATGTAATTCCAGTATGGCTGTATGCCTGAATTGTCTGTTAAAAATTGCTGCAGTCAATTAATACAGTCTATGCAGATGTCCCCTGCAGTAACTGCTATTGGGTTCCATTCCCATGCCTGCCAACCAAGGCATGAAACTGTTTAGTATCTGTACTGTACACAGTAACGACTGCAGTTATACAGTGAAACTGTGAGAATTAAGTAACTTCTAGTGCTATATTTCCTGCTACATACCATTGGATTTGTACCCTAGACTGTGTGTGTGGCAAACGGTACTATATGCAAAGCATTTAAGAAAACTGAGCTACTGAGTCACTGCTGATTACTATCTGACTGATATTTGCCTAGAGCTCACCTGGAACCAAAATATGACCTGGTAGTACTACTACAGTGACAAACTGATGAGTGGATGGCAAATAGGAAATACACCCCGGGGATTACTTCTGTGTCTCTTTTCAACAGTGGCACAGGAAAATAACTTTCTTGGGTGGTGTAAGCCATGGAACCTTGTTGGCTAGGCTTATGTAGTACCCTTCGGCCGATAGCCTAGTACCTACCTATGAACCTACATGACTCTCAAGTGTCACAATTTCATATTATGTAATTCATAGTGTATAATCCTTCTGTCACAGGATTACCATGGAAACAATTACGTAAATTACAAAGTATCACCAAATCATCCCACGGAACACCTTGGTAGTTATACAGTTCTACCTGATGTGCAAGTGTTCTGTGTAGTTGTGTAACTACAGTTGTTACTGCTTGACCCATAGTGTCCCACACAAATAGCTTGAGAGGAATCTGCATGCTACATCAGCTATTGGAGACTTGTAGTCACTGTACACATAAAGAAAATACAGACCTATAGAGTCAAGAAAATAGCCTGCAATATTACTAATGGACTGTTTTTCTCTCTCTCCCCACCCCTTATCTTTATTTATTTATTATTGTTAATCACTGGCTATGGTTTATTAAAATATGTTGTTATGAACTGTATATTGGGATATGTTATTATTGTTATGTATTATAATGGTTGCATATTAACATGTCTTGTTAAATTACCTATTTTGTTGGTGGTATGCGGTAACTGTTACTGGCATGCTGTTAACATACTGACTGTTCTGTTACTTATTGTTGTGTTCCACATAATATGCATTGATATGTAATTGGGTTATTTCCAATGTTCTGCCATGCTGCTATTAGTAACAATGTTAACAACTAACCTATACTTACTCCTATACCTCCACTACCATTGCACGTTAGGGTAGGCTGGTTCTGGCTGATCCACCTACCTTGCCTCAACTGGCCATGGCACCAGGTCCTGGCATGTATGAGACTAAGTAGTGCCCCCTCTGCTGACCCTGCATCACCTGCAGCATTGGGTGTAACCACCTCAGGGGGTAGGGCCCTGCCTTCCTCTGGGAGTGGTTGTGGAGGGGCCATTGTCACCCAGGATCAACTGCCGGTCATAGTGCACAGGATTGTTTATCACAGCTATGGACGCCACTTGCCCCAGATTGAGAGCACGTTGGCTGACCTTGTGGGGCAATCTCACCCTGGCACCCAGCCTCCAGCACAGCCACCTTCAGAGCAGTGAAGGAGCAGAGTCAACAGTCCCATGGGTTGGGACATGAGTCACGCTGCTGTGGTCTGGAGGCATGTGCAACTTGGATTCCACAACACCCTCCCCGTCCAAGGTGTTCATCCATCTCATGTGACACACACCACCCCATCTGCTGTCTTGTCTGTCTGCGAATGCATCCTCTTCTACCCAACTTACCTCCCTACACCTATCTATATTCCTTCCCCAGCACTCCATTCTCACCTTAATAAAAAAATGGGCACATGTCCCAAAAAATATATCACACCATACGTAGCTCTCCATTTCGTACACTTGTCCACTGGACACAAGTAATTTGGTCCAACTGGCTTTGCAATGCAGTTATGTTGTCCTCATCCCTCTCTCTGTGGTTTGAGAGTTCAAATTCATCTACAAAATCTGTCAAAGTGCACAGGTGTTGCTGTAAAAGAAATGGATAGCTATGGCTCTTTCCTACACCCTTCCTGTACATCCCTACCTGCCTTTTACTATGTTTACACCAGCTTACCCCCATTTCACCACTTTCAAATCTCACCTTTTTTCTTTTCTTTATATTTTTTAGCTCAGAGCTGGGCGGCGCACTGTGCTGCACAGCTTCGTTTAGCTCTGCTAAATACAGCTTTAACGAATAAGTATGTTTCTAACATTGTTAGACACATATAAAAAAATAGACACCTCTGCCATGTTTCAAACCCAAGCCCATCACACCCACAGCACATTGCATTAACCCGCCATGCCACACAGATATTACTTAAAACAGATGATTTCATTAAAACATAGTGATTGCCACATACAGTTATAAGGCATGTTTCAGCAGAGCTGTGCGCCACACCACATAACACAAACTGGAATTAAAAATTAATGGGAAAAATGGGAGTGTACCTTGGACTCTGGTGCAATAATACACCACTAGGCAGCCAAAGACATAAAAAATAGATGTAAGTAAGGCCTGTGATAGCAGGTAAATGTACCCTTCTATCAGCAACATGTCGAAAGACACCTGGTAAGCCATCAATGGCAAAGAACATGTTCAGCCTCGACCCTGGTGCAGAAACACAGCCAAAGAAAGCCATGCACATACTGATGGATATAGACTTTTGTGTCATAGCCTGTATGTATGCACATATACCTAGCAAATACACTTGCTGTAGCAGTGGCTCAGTAGCTTAGTTTGTTAAATGCCTTGCATGCAGTACATTTTGACACACACAGCCCTGGGTTCAAATTCAGTCTTGTGTTGCAGTTCAATTACATTATTGTGAAGACAGCAATTAATTACTGAGTCATGCAATTTTTATCCCACAGATTACTGATAATTCAGGAACTACTATCCAGTTTTCCACATCAAAGACCTGCAGGTAATGATGCACTGCACACATCCTTTGTAGCATAACTATATGATGCCTACTACACTTTTATTAGCCCTTTTGCATAACATATGCACCTTAATCACATGCCTTGATTGGACTGTAAAGAGTACCCTAATCCTGGCTCTGTCATAATGACAGGGCTGCCACAGCTGCCACAGTTACATGTATAGCTTGTTGTCCAAAGTGTTCACACTCCTTCCTATGTGTTCTAGGCTGCAGCAGCATCTAGGCTGCAGCATCCTGGCAAACCTAGTAACACACGACAGCTCCCACGCACCCGTCACACCATACATCATGGAGGTGGGTGCTACAGTGCCGCCCCCAACAGAGGAGCATCCAGGTAAGCTTACTGTGTCCACCATTTTCATACTTTATCAGTTATTGTGGCAGGCTGTACATACCTGTGCATGGGTGTCAGGTCTATTTGCATTGGGGGGGTGGGGATTAAGGTCAGCTGTGCACCATACTCTAAATCTCAGCAATACAGCCAGTAACAGTGGATACTGTACACGTGGATATATGCACATATTACCATGTAGTGCTGCAACATATGGTGGTGCTGAAAATACTTTCATAGGTCCATCAGAAGTTCCCCAACCCAGTGGCCCTGTACCTGGTAAGCATGATACTGTTGCTTTATGGATCATATATACCCTATGAAAGTTAAGTGCTGACATATTGCACTATGTACAAATGTTGTGTTTAGCCAGATTAGGATATTTGTATGTACCATTCTGGAACAGCTGCCTACAGATCATAGACTGGGTAGTCACAGGTGTTTATTTGAATTAACAGTAACATGTCTGGACTTATAGTTATGAGTGACTACCCAGCCTGGTATACATGAGGCAAGTAATCCAAGATTCTTGCTTAAACACAAAATGTAGATGTTACATACCTGAGGCTGTAACAGTAATACTGGCATATCATTCTCAAGACAGGTGCACTGGGTTTAATGTGCAGTTCTATCACATATAGTGTCATACTGCATACCTTACAGGTAAACTGTACTGGCAACTTTAACTGGATGTAGCTGATATGCATGTTATAAAGGCGTTGACTTGTATGTGTATGTTGTTGTGAGATTGTCTGTTGTACATGGGAGTGGAGATGAGAAGATTTAAAACTATGTGGATTACAATACATGGTTGTAATGTACTGCTTTTGTCTTTATTTTCACAGGTGACCGGGGGGGGGGGGGGGTTGGAGTCTGTCCCCCTCACAACCTGATGTCAGTGTCTCATCAGATTCTGATGATGATGGTGGCCATAGTGAGGCAAATATGGGGTTGTCAGTCGCTGAATCTGTCCCAGAGGTTGAAATCCCTCTTCTGCCCCCATTGTCTCTGCACACAGTGAGTATGACCACACATATCTAGTCCCCGAGGCCACAGATACTGGACATAGGGTGTACACATTGAACAGAGAAGTGCAGCAACCATGGCACCAGTTAGTGTAGACACTGGCCATAACCAGAGAGCTAGCAACATCCCACACAAGCAGATTGACAGGGGTGCTTGTAGGAGGCCTGCTGTCCATACACCACCTTTTGCTGGTGTCAAATCTGGAATCACTTGACATATGTTTTTGGCCATCATGGAGGCACAGCCACATTCTAAATGGAACATCAGACATATGCTTAGGGTTATGGATGCAGCACAGTCTGACATCCACAACAGCCACCATCGCATTGGGGACACCCTGGATTGGTTCACTGATGCAGTGGACAGAAGATGGGTTGAGACATTGCCTGTCTTGGGCTGCACATTGTTTGTGCTAGAACATCAGGCCAGAGTTGGGCATCAGACTCCTGTACGTAGGTCAGCAACACCAACTGCTGAGAGACCACATGGTCATATGCAGTTATGCTCCCATAGTGGCAGTATCTCCAGCACTACAGAGGGAAATGTGCTGTCCACACCATGACATGGCAGGCCATGGGCAAGTGGTCCTGGGTGGTCCTGCAGGGAACACAGACCCAGTAGACAGCAGTCACCATCAGTTGCTAGCACCGCATTTGACCTTGGGCATGGTGGTGCCAGTGCAATGGCAGAGTCAGTTCCCGTGTTCATGGCTGGAGATAGTCAATTGTCCACTCAACCATGTATGATCCACAGCTGCCCAACATATGTGTAGAGCTAGCACTGGGCTTGTCTGTGTAAATGCACACACTCAGACACTATTGTCACAAACACAAACACAGCACCTCTCCATGGCCTGTTTAACCGGCACCCCTTCCTTACTCACACACATGCTGTCAACTGTTTGGCACAGCCTAGGCCTCCAGCACCCGCACACCACACTCTGTGCATTTGATGATACTTGTGCTACATCCTTGTCATCCTTACCATTGATGCAGGGAAATTAAGCTATGTCTCTGAGTCACAGGGTGACTACATTATTGTTTTGCCATGCCACTTTTTGTGGTACACAAAAGATACTGTATGCTGGTATGTGTCATGACTACGCACCAAACTTTGCATACCTTACGTTGTATGATGTTGTACTGGTGGTAATGTTACAGAGTGGCATGTGTCTCATGGACCTGTGTATGTTTCTATTCCAGGAGTCTGAGGAATAAACTATGGACACATGGTGGCAATACAATGGCACAGGATGGCATGGCAGCACAAGAAAAATATGACATCAGCAAGGTACAGCCATATATGTGCATGGCTCCCTAGGTGCATATGTCTATAACAGTCTAACAGGGAAAATTGGGTCAGTCTGCATAATCTTGCATTCATACTTTGTGATAAGATCTGCTACCCTTGATATGTGTCACCTGGGTTCTCTGAACTTATATCTACAAGGTGTAGTGATAGAGCTGACACATCTACAAATATACATCAGCTGACATACCAGTGTGTACAGGACATACACATATGGCAGCATGCCCTGCTGCCCTACTATTGCCATAAACCTTTTCATGGCAGTCACCAGGGACATGGGTGGAGGTACATCAGGGCATACAACACCCAGACTGAGCCAAGTCATTTCACTGTACTGCCCATTCAGGCAACTTGTACAAAGCACCCATTTAGGCATCCATGATACTGTCAATGTGTGGGTCACTACATGGCCCACTGATAGTAGACATATGCAACATAGAGATATCTGACTCCAATAGCTATTCTGTAAGTAGCACTGCTCAACAGGATGCAGTTGTGGGTCCTCTACTGCTTGGACTGCTTGGCTGCATAGTTCACGTGGGTACTGACTGACTGTGGCTAACAATGTTGGCTGCTGCCTGCTACTAGTAAGCACTCGTACAGTCACTGTGTTATGCAAGTGTCTTGCATGACGGTATTAGAAATACATGCCTGGTGACATAGTAATGGCCATAAACCCCAACTTAATATATTTGTACTATTCTTTCCATCAGGGATACCTATGGCCCCGGTTAGTAGCACAGCAGTGCCTACATGTGATGTAGATTGGTAGGGGGTGGAAGGTAGCCACACAGATCCGGCCACACAGGTGTACAGCTCATGTACCACACATCAACATGTCTTTACAATGGTATGGCAGGATTCATATGGCATAGCTGTGGACATAGTTACCAACAGGTGACATACCCATACCCTCCATATACTCCTCCCTCAGCATGCCACTATCCGACTACAATGGCCATGTACCGATGTACTTTCTAAACTGTTTTGGCACATGCAGATGACATTATGGCACTTCACAGGATCCTGTCACATTATCATTATGTGCTCATCACTGTTCATCTGCAATGCATGTCAGTGCCACCTGTGCCATTCAGTGTACTCATAGGTGATCTGTGTCATGCATACAGGACAAGGTGTGACCCCACTTGATTTTATATTCTGCCTATCTCTAGGAAGCATAGACGATGGTTTAGTCACCCTAAGGACATTAAGCCACTATGTGACATTAGTGGTACATGCTCGTTGGTGACATTTGTGTAGCAAATGTAATGTACCCTTAACACAGACCCTCCATACTGGTATGGTACAGAGAGCACCTCTCTGCACTTCCACACATGCCATCTGTATGATTGGCTGGGTGGATGTCATCTCACACACTGAGTTGGCTGCTGCGAGATTAGAATCCTTTCCTATCTACTGTTACACACTATAGCTCACAGTACTTATCACATGCGCCACAGAGTTTATCTGATATTAGACTCTCAGCCAGCACTCTTAAGGTGGATGAGATCAGCAGGCAGTGTAGAGGAGGGCAATTTAGAGGGCAGCAGCTAGTTACAGGGCCAAAAAAGTGCATAACCATTGCACAGGGATAGCCCTTGAGGGCATCTCCATTGTACCACAAGGGGATATATTTACACACATAGATACACGCAGACAAAGATTTGGCTGCTGTGAGATTAGAATTCCTACTTATCTATTGTTACATATTATAGAGTACAGTATTTATTGCATGCTCCACAGATTACATCTGTCAAATATGTGATTGCAGGCACTGTACTTGTGGAGTGCACAAAGTAGGCTTGTGTTGGAGATTATATGTGGCCTGCAGAATGATATTGCTCGGTATTGTCATTGTATCGATTGTCCTTGGAGTAAGATATATGTTAATATCCCTGTTATGTGTGTACAGACACTAGTAGGGCCATATGTGGCTGGTCACAGTTATATAGGCAAACATGTGGCCAGGGCACTAATCCCTGTCGAAGGCATGCATTGGAAACTTTATACATTACACTGCCTGATCACCTGTGTCTGTCTAGATTGTTGACATTCTGCAGGCACAGGGGTTTGAGGGTGAGTAGAATATGCACTGTTGCAGCCTTGGTTTGTTTCCTTTGGGCAACTGTATTGATATGGGAGTGCAGATAACCCAGCTTTCATATTGTATGTAGGGAATTTATACATCCCCACATATATCTATATATATATCTATATATATATATATATATATATATATGTATATATACACACACACACACACACACACACATATCTAGATATATATATATATGTATATATATATATATATATATATATATATATATATTTAAATGTATGCAACAGGGATGTCTCTATAAATGTCACTGTGTGTACATTATGTATATGTGTTATATAGATATATGTAGAGAGTCTATGTATCATTGTAATATATATATATATATATATATATATATATATATATATATATATATATATATATATATATATATAAAATCAGTATTATATGCATTTGGGGTACATACTGCTAGATACACTACTCATGTGAGTTGGGGATAGGGACAGACATAATGTATACATAGTTGCCTATATGTACAGACATATTTCCACATATCAGGTCTTTGTGGTGTTGAGGCAACAGAATTGTCCTCAAGTTAGCCAAGTATAGGAGCCTGCCCAGTGGGACTGTCAGTACTTACAAGGTGACTCCAAGCTAGAGCTACCTGTACTCCAGTCAGGGTTTTTGAGTGCTACAGATATTGGCAGGTGCACCTGTTTCCACAATACAGCACTTCTCTGAACCTGTCCACAGAATTCCCCAGGTGTCTGCTGTACTTAATATGTGACTGGGGTACATAGTGTAACACAACACACAAGGTGACAGCCTGCATACCTCTCACTGTACATGTTTTTGCAGAATGCCCAGCATTTCGCTGCATATGTCAGGTCTATTCCTCATACATTTGTTGTGTTCCAGTAACTTATTGTATAATGCAGTCACTGAATAGTACTACCTACAGACACATTTGAGTGATGGGATTTACATCCTGCAGATATTCTATTGTGATGCAACCCGCTGTTATACTAACCACCTTCTAGGTTAATCAGAGCATGTGTAATGTCTGTCTGTAGTTATGGCAATTTGTCCCCCCATTCTGTCTGACTTTGTCCAGCTTTATTGCAGTAATAGATTGAGGGGTATGACAGTCTGTGGGAAGACCATGATACGACTACCTCACATGCAAAAGATGTTGATGCTGCCAGATTAAAACCATCAATACCATCACTCATGCTAACGTCCTTACCCCACTGAGCCACACAAGCCGCCAGAGAGAGATGTGTCATTCATCACACAATCAACAGCATACAGACATACGTTATCATCCCTGCTTTAAGTGTGACATCCAACATGCGCCCAGGTACTATGTCACAGCCCTGAGCTTGGCTGGTCTGTTGATATATCATTGCTGATGTTGCTGATGTACTTTTACAGCAGTTGTATGGGAACACTGATGTGATGGGGGGGGGCAAGCAGCCCATGATCTGTTGGCATAGACAGTTGTGCGACTGTCCTGTGACCCCACTGTTTACCATCTCCCTTGAATAATGTAGTGGATATTCCACCCATGTGGCCTAGTGAATATTATTGAGCACATACTATTGGACTGGGTACCTGTTGTCCCATTTGGCTGCTAGATCAATCCAAGTAGCCCAGTAGCCCACTATTTTCCCTTGCATACATGTGTCAGGTCCATACATATGGAACCTTATTAATGCTCCATACAAGTGGTGTAAAGGTGAGTGAGTTACCTTGTGAATGCAGCAGTTGACAGACCTGTAGTTTGGTGCAGACTCTGTCTGATGAATGCAGTACACAGCCAGTACATGGTTAGGTACAGATTGTGTGGGCTGACTGGCATCATTATTACTATATGTATGCTAGTTGAAGTAAGGTGTCAGTCCCTAGGGCCCTAGATTGTCAGTGCATGTGCTATGCATTGTCTCTTGGCCAAAGCCAGGGCATACTGGGCATGCCTACATCTGCCTACAGGGACATCCTCAGGGGTTTCCTCCTCCAAGTCACCCTGTGGCTGTGGGGACCTAGGCACTGATACGGGTCTGAGTATCCCTTCCCTTTGTTGATTTTGCTGCAGCTGTTTCTGCAGGATTATATTTTGTAGCATGGCACATACTGCGAACACCTGTGCACATGTGGCTTAAGAGTATTGCAGGGCTCCACCAGATATATTGAGGCACTGGAACTGTGACTTCAGCAGCCCAAACACATGCTTTATGATGTTCCTAGTTTGTGCTTGTGCCTTATTATGGCATTCTTCGGTGGTTGGGTGTGCATTTCTGATGGGTGTCATCATCCACCATTCCAGTGCATATCCAGCATCCCCCAGTAAGTGGCCATGTTGGATGTCCACCCTAGCAAACATCTGGTACAGCTGCAATCCATACCAGATATGGGAGTCATGATAATTGTCAGGGCTGCCAGCACAGACATTCATGATAATGATCTGGGCACTACACATGACCTGGCAGTTGATGGAGTGATACCCCTTGCGGTTCATGTAAATTCTACCCTCCTCACCAGGTGATGCCTTGATGTGTACATGTGCAATCTATGGCAGCCAGTACTTCAGGGTAGTGTGCTACACAGTAGAACTGTTGCATACTGCTGGCCCTCACTTCAGAGGTGAGGGAAAAAGAAATGTGCTCACTGGCATGTGGTAGCATGGCATCCAAGAACTGGTAGAATACCCTGGATGCTGATGCCTGCAAGACCCCCATCATGTCCTTAATTAGTCTTTGGAAAGTACCTGTGGCTAATATCCTTAGAGCTACACATATCTTTGTGTCCACTGGGATGGGTTTTCCTCTGTTGGCTGCAGAGCTCAGTGAGTTTTTGTAGTATGTTCCTGTCCACCCTGTAGCACTCTACAATCTTCAGCTCATGTAGCTCCTGGGAGGTTACCCTGGGGCTGAACACTCTTCTTCTTCTCAGTCTAGGCCTATTGTCAGCAGCAGCAGCATTAACCTCAGCATCTAGCACATACAGATGTAGCAGACCTGCAGCATCCCCTAGCATTCCTTCAATTAAAATTCAAAAGTCTGTACTCCATTGGTGCAGAGTTTGGGGAAGAAATCAGATTGCAGGGTGCATGCAACCTCTATTAGGTTCTGCTGTAGGTATAGGCTGTGTGATCGGCTATCTATGACACATTCCACCTGCTAAGTACGCCATTAAGAACATTTAATGGCTCTAGTTTAAGTGAATCAGTAATTAATATATCATTGGCTTTTGGATACACTCAGCAATGTGGCACACCATGCAAACACATGGAAACAAGCACCCCAAATGTAAACAAAGCTCAGCAGTCATTGTACATACCACCCTGAAAGGCCATCTTCAGCATGGTGGCATGCCACCCAAACATGCTGAAGCATGTTTCCCAAAGGCAAGCAAAGGTTACTGTCAGTCTACACCCCCCCCCTGCTGAGCACAGAGGCACACCACACAAGCAGGCACAGCTGAGTTTCAATGAGCTTAAAAGTCCTTACACCCCCCATTGTACCTCTTCTGTGGACACTGACATGGTTCTATGCCTACATGGAAGGGATATGTGGACACGGATACCCATTTGTGCTATTCAGTAACCCCAACTCATTTGCAGGATACTCCTCACAGGTTCCTATACTACATTTCTGTCACATACTACAGAATTATTTTTTTCCACTACTTTTTTATTTTTTATTTTTTCATAACTGTATGTTTGCACACTGCAGCATGCTGCACAAACATAACCAGATCATTAAAAAAAAAAATTATGTTAACTTATTTCCCTTATGTTTTTGGACACACAGTGTAGTTTTACACATATCTGTTTCTGCTATGCTATTTCTGTCCATCTAACTACACTTTTACAGCCCCTCTTGTCTGTTTAAAATCCTGTACACTGAATTTTTCTGTGAACACTACGGACATCAACACGGGTCTGCAGGATTGCCTCTCTGCTCGCTGGATCACTCTGTCTCCATCATTTGCATAAAATTCACCTGCTTATGAGGTGATTTGCATGCCACGGATACTTCTATGTGCTACCCAGCTCTGTTTACTTGTTCACAAACCTACTTCCATTTTTGTAAGCAGCATGCCAAGATGCCTACATGGTAAACAAGACTATGTAGGCTTTATTAAATTCTCTCCACAGTGTCAGACCAGTGACATACCTCTCAACCTCTTAGATCAAGAAATCTCGACAAAGATGTAAATAATGGGGGGGGGGGGGTGGAGGCCTAAAAATAGGGACATTTTTTTAAATTTTGCTCTTAAAAACTTAGAAAGTTGATAAAAGTAACAGGTTTTACATTAGCATGGATTTTCTGAAGGACATGAAGTCTGAAACTCAAATTTCTGTCATTATTTTCTGACTTCGGTTGTCAATGATTTGCCAGTGATTTGCAAGAAAATGACAACTTTATGAAAAACAGACCAGAAATATGGGGTAAAAATCTGTCCAATCTGTGAAAATCTGGACATTTGAGATGTACAACATACCCTGAAGTCATTTAATGAAACTGCAAAACAGAAGCAGTTCATACACGTGCATTAGAAATTCTCTTTTAAACAATTTTACATCTGCAGATGATACCACAGCCCTATGTACATGCACACCTACCAACAAATCTTGTTTGTTGTGTGACCTTGAAAATGCCATATAACATTGAACTGCACTGTCACCATTCATCAAAGCAGTCCTTTAAGAAAATGCTGGCCATTTTGGTAATAACTACTTTCAATAGTATCTAAATTAACCAAATGACAATATTTTACACAAATTCCCTAAAAATATATTATTTAGGATTATTCATTGTCAAAAGCTTACTTTTATGATTTTTTTTTGTTTTTTCCTGCTGTAACATCTTTAAATGTTAACGTTCACACACATATTAATGCCCCACTTTCTAGTTGCATGTTAATACAAGAAATACCCCCTGAGAAAACCCGACAGCAAAACTTTTTTGCATAACGGTATTATGATGTTGTTATAATTATTTAGTGTTCCACAATTTTGTTTATCCTTATAAACTGAGAACAAGGATTGTTTCTAGTTATAAGTATAAGACGGCAACAATGGTAAAGTCTTTAGAGATATAGTTTAAATATTCCAAAAAACGAAACATACTGTTCCATCACCATAAATGAAAAGTAATATCATCAAGGTAGCATCTGTTTGTAATAATCAGTATATTTATTTCTTTGTTGTCATAACTAAAATTATTTTCTCATCCGCTCTTAACTAAATTAGCTTGCATGGATGCACCTGTGGCATGCATCATCTTAACTTTTATGTAGTTAGAAAATATATACCAAAATATTAGCTCTTGTTTCAGTTAAGTATATGGTGACAGTGCAGTGTCACTGAAATGTTCTATAAGACATTGGATAACGTGCACAAATGTGCACTGACCTTAATTCATACTTTCATTATCTAAGGCAGCTCATATATGGTAGACCCAGCAGCATGCATTTGCAGAACATTTTATATGGGAAAATCCAGTAGGATTTTATGTGACAAAATTATTGAGCATCTGATTGATACTTGACATTAAAGAGGTAACTATGTTATGTACAGTCATGCTGCAGAAGCTGATTCTGATACAAAAGTAAGGGCCATTTTTATGGCTTCAGATTATGTAAAATTTAGATCCAGCAGGAGGGAATGCTGATTTGTTAATGCAGTAAAAAGAAAATCCTTGGAAATATACTGTGCATGCTATTTCCTCACCAGGCCTTGAGGCTCCATTTTAATTATGCTTTCTTTTGATAATGTAGAAATAATGGACATGAATATTTTTAAGGTGCCTTTAAGATATTTTGTCTTTTTTTTTTTTGGATTTCACATTTTAATTGAGTGTTATATAGAAACCTACTCCTTCCATTCCAGAGACACCTCAGTGTAAAACCCATCAGGCATTTGCTTTCTGGAGTTCTAGAAACTACTATTAAAACTGCACATAATATACATCATATTTGTGTTTAGCTGTTTCATCTGCATGCACAATGAAGATAATTGTATTTTACTGGTATTGTAATATTCATTTCACAAAAAAACTAATAAAGATACCCATTGACATTCCCATTCTGAAACACTATCACATTTTAACTCCATGTTGACATGAAATAAGGTTCTTATGAAATAATTTCTGAATCTCAATAGCTCAAATAATTTCTATAAACCATACTTATCTCATTTCAATTTCATCTTTCTTATATAATTCTTTCTGACAATTTTCCCTCTGACAGCCCTTAGTGTCCACCACTTCCTTTCTGGAGCCACAGTTAAACAATTCACTCAAAAATCACTTTGAGTGATTTCTCTGACTTCCTCTCTGTAGCTTCTTGGTTTATAGGTTCATAGGTGTTAACTAGGCGAATGACCACAAGGGCCATTTTTAAACCTAGCCATGCATCCTGATTCTCAGACAAGTTCTGATACCCGATAAGTGTAAGTAGGGGTAAATGCTGACTGCAATGTCAAGCAAAAGTTCACACATGCACCCAGTTGACAACAGTGAGAATAGAATCCTTGCCTATCTAATTACACAGATTACACAACCGAGTACTTTATGCAAGTGCCGCAGCTCACATCCTTCCTCCTCCTTCATTTCCCACTCATTTCATATGCTCCTCACCATATTATCTAGGTACAGATATGCTTGCAGCACTGACTGTTTATTAATCTATTTTTAGTATGCTTTGTCAATGATCTTGAATATTTATTAAAAGTCTGTTATGTAATCCATTCTTATTATGAATCTTTGCCATTCAGTAATTTCCAAATTCTCCATATCACAGTTTCTTTCATCTTCTAATGTAAAGATGCCTGACTCAGCCTCTTTCTCCATAATAGCTGGCCTGTGGTACCTTCCTACTAGTGTAAGTAATTTTTCGTAGTATAGCAGTAAAATTTCAGCTAAATTGTACAAAAATAATGCCTGGTCCCCCTAAAAGTTTAGCTGTAGGCCCCATGATATCACCCTGTTCAGAAAAATAAATAATCAAAGTCTGTGATTGTTTCTTAGTCAGAGGCTTGCAAATTGCATTATACATATAACAGTCCAATACATGCTATGCAGATAACATAGATGTGTTAAGATTCCTGCAAGCTAACAAAATATGTTTCTAAAAATTGTGGTTGAGATAATCAATGTAAACAGTATAGTGTGTGCATAAGTTAAGACATTTCAGTAGTACCACAGATTGTGAACAGTTTGAGCAATATCTCATTTTTTACTCAAGGCGCCTTTTGGAGAAAGCACCACAGTACAATTTAAGCCTGGTTACATCTTTATTAGAAAGCACAAAGACAGTGTTAGATTCTGTCATCTGCCTATGTGTAGTCACCATAACTATCATACCAGGCTACATCCAGGAGCAGGTGCTATCAAACTCTGAATGGCATTTAGTTTGTGGTAGGTGCACTGATGAAATAATAAGAGAAGAAAAATGTTGTTAGGTCTGACACAAATGCCTTACATACATACATACATACTCATTTCCTTCATGTATGAATATCCCCTTTTTCTATATCCACTTAGAAGTTAGAGCAAGGTCAGTCTTACGAAGAACTGCTCATGAAGCCATCTGTTTACATCTGTCATTCATTTAGAAGCTGTAATTCTCCTAGTGCACAGAACACAGCATACATTTCTTCCAGTGCCTCTATTTTTCACCTTTGAGTTTGATTTCTAGTTGATCTTGTGCCCTAAATTCTACTTTTACTACAAACTGACATATTCCTGGATAAAGCAGGGTGTTAATGGTTTATGGACTGGTATCATATTATGCTGCACCCTGCTGGCAAATTTCGCAATGATACAATATTCATATGGTTTGTTATTACTAGGCTAGATGTGCTGACAACCATGTGATATGTGGGTACACCGAAGACATTTAAGATGCCATCAGTCCGCATTTATCCAACTGCTGCCATCAGTCTCTATATAGGTTCATAGGTTCACAGGTAAATACAAGGCTAGCTGTCTTTCCAGGACACTTTAAGCCTAGCTAATTTCCCTTCAAAGATAATAATCAAACCCTGTACATGGTGTATGTGAGGTAAACACCTCACTGCCACATATGTGTTTTTGTGATGATTCCAAAGGCAGCAGGTACATTCACAGTGCATTGTATTTTGTTTTTTAATGCATACAGCATTGTAGGCAATAGATTTTTATCCATTTGTTTTTTCTGAATATGCCATGTTGTACATGGATGTCCACTAAGTACTGCAGGACATTCTACAGGTCATCATGCAGTCATGCAGTGTCACGTTACATAGCAGAATGCTTCTGTGAAGGCTACACATTCTACCACTCTTCTGGAAATAATAGTGCATTTAGAAGGATAGTAGTATTGTGTTAAGGATTTCATGTGCATGGTTAAAGAATACACATGGTATTTGCATCATATCTGAAAGACCTTGTAACAGGTTGTGCATGCAATGAGCCATGTGCTTGCTTTGGATTAAAAGACCAAAACATTTGTACATTCTTGGGACGGACTGCAATTAAAGTGTTGAAGTATCTCAGGACTTTCTTATTCAAGTATTTTACTGAGATGTTCAGTGTCACCATGCTTAACTCTTTACTTAAATTACAAACACCCTACTCAACTCTTTTGTTCCTTGTGACTGTCACTGCAGCCCATTAATTGTACATTGTTTTTGTGGAATTGAATGATTCCCCTTCTTCTCCATCTTCCAATCTTCTTTTGTCAAGTACTTTATCTACTGTATTTACCTAGGTTAAAAACAGCATGACACTTTATTCCACTGCTTTAGTCAAGACTTGTCCATCACACCATCATTTTTGCCTCAAAGTGAATTTCTGTATCTGTTTCTGTCTGTGTCTGTCTTTCACTTCTCGTCTTCCCTTTTGTTTGCAGTAATGTATTTTTACTTGTGCAGTTTGATGTATATGTATGTTTAACATGAACTGGCTTCCTAACTTTCATCGACTCCTTATAGATCAATGCTGTTTATCCTAAGTCGTCAATGAGAAGTAAGATTAGCAGAATCAAACAACAAGTGAGATAAATTTCACTGTAATTAAAGCAGATGCCCTATGCTGACTGCCTTAAAAAACTCCAGCTATACTCTGTGGCATATTGTCTACTCTGAGGCGATCTCTGATTAACATACAAGGTCATGTCAAACACTGAGCTGTTGGACATGCTCCACTTAAAGAAATCCCAATCCCTCAGAGATACACGCTCCAGGGATCTAAACCTTGTCATCACAATGAACAAAACATGCTTGGAGGGATAGATTCCTAACCCAGAGACTCCCCATACTCCAGAATAGACTGCCCATACATGTCAAGCAGAGCGCCCCTTTGGCCCACTTCAAAAGGAACCTTGACGATTGGATGGGAGAAAGGAAATTTACCCTGGGGATCACGTCAGTCACCCTGCTAGACAGGGGTCCAGGGAAGTAAATAGTGTAGGAAGAAATTTCCAGGGAATTGTTATGGCTAGGCTTGTATAGGCCCTAGGGCTGATAGCCTAGTACAAACCTATGAACCTATGAACCTATGATCCGCATATTGTATCAGGTGTTTTACAAAATGCTGCTGTTAGCCCTCTCTACTTGCAAAAAACATCAATATTTATCTATGGCATATTCTGTGAGTGAGCATGGCAAACATTAAAGATATGTAAAGCATTTGTCTTACCTTTATGAAATGCATGTTACCCTGAATTTGAGACTCTGAGTGGGAGTCATTTGACATAATGAAAGTGAACATGAAGGGGAAAGACCGTGGAAGAGGCATATTTAAAGGTGCAGTCATCCACAATGTATTCTCAAACACAATACACCCCACCACCAGGTATATAAAAATAGTTCATAGAAGTGGTAGTGAAGTGGGACACCATTTGGGATAGAGGGCAATTTGTACAAACGTCTGCAGCTACTATGAAACTGAGTAGAACCAGCCATAAACTACCTTATAAAACCAACATTACTTTGTGGAAATGCAGTCAGGTAAAGATAATAAGAGACCATGGAATCACCTGATTCAAGTGTTGAGGACAATGGAGACACTAAAACATGAACACCAGGAAAGTGGTCAATATTTACCCCGCTACACTTTTACAAAAGGATGTCTATGACATCCATGACTATGTACAGATGGTTATTTGTATGTGCAGGAAAGGTCTGCTAAAGGACATGTTTGCAGGGCTTGTACCAAGAAGTTGCCCTACAGATGTCATAGATGGGCTATCTCAATTCTGTTGGAAAGGGGACAGAAGCTATCAAAGACCCAAATGAGTTTCAGATACAAGAGTACACATTAACATTATCAGAGAAAGCCAGATGAGTAATCCGATCATATATAGAAGATCTGGATGCTGAGGCCTTGCATCTCTTTTCCATATGTAGGAGTCTAGGGAAGCCATTTCATGACTGCACAGACAGACACATTCAGACCTGCCAGGCAGTCTTTTGACACCAAAGTAATTTGACCCTGCAATGTTTCCATATAGACAATGACGATTCTTCCATAAGATTGCTAAGGATGAGGAGCATTCTTGAACAGTTCTATCTTTCACTGTCATGGACAACTTAGAAGATCAAATGAAGTCCAAGGTACTCATAATGAAGAGCACATTTCCCACCAAGTCTGCCATATGCAAACATCTCTATTCCTTTCATGGGCAGCTAGGTGAGATTGAAGGCAGCACAAAATACACGGCACTTATGATGTGTCTCATGACACATAAGGGTGTGGATGCACACAGTCTTCTCTTTGATAATTTGTTTGAACTGGCAGAGAGCTTAGATGTTTAACTGCAGTTGGAGTACATCATGTATAACTTTGAGAATGGAGCCTAGAAATCATTCAATAAAATATTTCACAGGCATAAGTGAAAGTTTGGAATTTACACCTCAGCCAAGTATTATGGTGATAGTTGTAGCAACGCCACCTTTTTTGACTGTATGAGACAGATGTATCACTCACACTGCTAACATGCATGATACTGGCCCTAGCAGATGATGTCAATGATACTTACATGTTGCTGATTTGCATACTGCATGAGAAGCTAGGTGCAACCCTTGCCTTAAGTGAGACATGTACTAGATAAACCCAAAAAGAATGTCACTAACCATGTGCTGTAGTCCGGCATATACCAAAACCCCAGGTGTCCCATCACTTCCTGGAACATCCATGAAGTTTGTAGAAGATAAATTAGAACTACCCAGAATGTTTCTGAAGCATGGCATAGATGTATGCATCTCCTGCTATCCAAGAAAATCATCACCATCAGGGATATAATAGGTATGTTATATGTTGAGCAAGACCACATGGTCACATTTAGGAACAGCATTATCTGTGGTCAAGTACCACCTCCAGAGCCCCAGAAGGTGACTACAAGGGCAGCCCATCTACAGTCAGTCATTGCAATTATCAAGTGACCTGGACACCTACATATGGACAGTTGTGCATAATTTGTCTTTGTGAAACATGACAGGGATCATTCCTGGGACCTCTACTTTTTAGAATCTATTTCTCTGAATTAAAGCAAAAACTAAAGGTCTGTGGCTGACAAAGTTTGCGATGACTGCAAACTGGGAGTGGTCATTGTGTCTCCAAATTATATCAACATCCTAACAGAGGGACATACACAAACAAATGACTGGTGCCAAAGTCATGGCTTAAACTCAATGCAAAAAAAAATGTATTATCATCCCTTTTGGTAAGAGTGATGTTCCTGTTAACTACCACATCAATAGCAACATACTAAGTATGCTCTCAGTAGTGAGAGACCTGGACACACAGGTTCACAGGAATCTTACCTTTGATGACCATCTCTCCACAATGGTAACAAGGGCATTCTATATTGCTCATCTCATAAGTAAAGGCATTGCCTCCAGAAAAAAATAAGTTATAACCTCCCTGTATTCTTCCCTCATCAGGCCAATAATTGAGAACAATGCCTCTGATATGTACCTTTCCAGGCACCTGCAGCAATTGGAGAAACCACAAAGGTTCCTCCCAAGGAAAATTCAAAGTCTTCAGCATCTGTCCTATGTGGATCATCTGAAATCGTGGCCACTTTATTCTGTTTCAAGACAGACTACTCAGAGGTGATCTCTGCCTTGCATATAAGTTAATATCTGACCCTGCTTTATTGGAAATGCTGCATATCTGCAAGTCAAATGGTACACGGGTTACTCGATCTTAAGACCTTAACCTGGTATGTGACATTAATAGAACCTGTTGGAGGGACAGATTTGTCTCCCAGAGGTTACCATATCTTTGGAACAGACTCCCATGTCATGTCAAACAGAGCACCTCATTGGCCCTCTTCAAATGCAATCTGAATGATTGGATGGATAACCGTAAATCACCCCAGGGGTATCTCCTGTATCCCTCTTGGGCACAGGCATTAAGTGGCAATCATGGAAACAAGGGTAGAACTTGGCTCAGCTTGTGAGGGCCCTAGGGTCATTAGCCTAGTGAATTCCTATGATCCTATGACATGAGGCTGAAATATTGCCATCATATATCACTTACTACCCAGGTTGCATGTCATTTCCTGCCAGCACACAGAGACCATCTTCTATTAACCAGTAGTATGCTAGAATTAGTGTTAATAATTGTTTCCCACAGCATACATATTTTTTCTGTTTATGTAGATGTAAAGCCTTCTGCAGCCTCCTATTTAGTTACTTTGTATGATTTATACAGCTGATGTATTCTGATTGGTTGTTTTGTTGTATCTCTGTGATATTTGCATACTTACTTTATGTTTTTTTATCCCCGCATATTGATCATTCCTGTACTAAATGATTATTGTTGTACATTGTTTTCTGAACATGAGTGATTTAAAAGTGTTAGACTCTCTTATCAGAGTATACTGCAAAACAGCATAATCAATATTTTCTCTTGTGTCCAAACAATGTCAGATAAGATCTATCAATAAGAGACTACTAGTAAACTCACAAAAACTGGATCAGCTCCACTCAGCTGGAATAAAAATATAAGGCAAATGTGGGGAAGTGGAGAAAAAAAAAACACAGACTGGTTCCAAAAAAGTTAATAGATAAATGCCTTTGCCCTAAAGTTTAAACAGACTTTATCAGAACTACCAAATACTTACATCCACCAATATTTAAAACCTTGTCAACCACATGATTTTTTTCACACCAAATCAAAATCAATCTAACCTATTACAAATGGTAATCAATTTTGTAGTTCATGGAACATGGTGATTATGCACTAATAGCTAGAAAAATACAAAATCAGTTAAGTAATTTATATTGTGAGATCCAGTCTTAACAAATGTCAAGTACCCCCTGCTTCACTTCTTAAAGTTCATATTGTCCTAGGCAGTTGATCTTGTGAGTACTAGCCAGCAAACACCAGCAGAAAAATTAAAAACAGATTTGTTTCTGCCTGCTGTCTTTGCCAATAATGTGTCCCTGACTTTCTGTAACATAAGAGACAGTGTTACATTATCTTTCTGACAGCACCTGCTAAGTGTTTTTTGTCAATTGACAACTGGCAAAACACTTAGCACTTTTTTATATAATGAGTAGTACATGGAGCAGATACAGCTCCATGCACTACTAAGAATTACGATCGAGAGTTGAATCTTGGCATCCATGTTGAGAACACATAATACCAGGTTATGATCTGCTAACCAACTCACAATTCTTTGTAGTGCATGGAGATTTATATTCTTCATGTACTATAAACTAATTAAAATTAAGATAAAGAAAACACAGTGTGTTGATTTGACTTTGAAAGCTAGTAAAGTAGTGGGGGAATGGTTGATGTCTTACATATTCCCTGTGTAAGGAAAGCAATTTAATTCAAAATACTTTGGCACTGCTCCCAAAAGATTTGGTCTCAGTGTAAATGACCACTTATACTGACAGCAGGCTGAGAGCAGGTGTTTTAGAATCTGGTCACCACAGTAAGCTTGTTTATAGATAGGCCTTACACTGAACTAAGCCGCTTACACTGAGAGCAAGTGCTCCTAGAAAGCAATTCTCATCTTCTCTTTGTCGATTGTTTAAAACTGTATAGCTCATCAGATGAGGAACTGAAACCACAATTGCAGGTTGTCAAAACTTTTTCAGATGATACAAGAATGTCATTCAGTCTTGATAAATGTGCAAAAGCAACCTTTAAAGTAGGAAACTGCAGCACTAGGAAAACAGTTTGGGACAAAAATGTAATATAAAAGAACTTGAGCAAGAGAGCGTGTATAAATATTTGGGAACTGATGAAGGATCAACAATAAAATATGAACAAATTTGAATAAAAATTAGTAAGGAACACTTTAGAAGACTTAAATTAGTCCTGAAAACAACATTGACATCTAGGAACAAAATCCAAGCTATAAACTAATTTGCTTTTCCTGTCCTAACTTACAGTTTTGGAGTGATTGACTAGCCCCAAAATATGTTGGATAGATTAGATAGGAAAACAAGGAGGGTGCTTCATGCTCACTAAATGATTTATAAAAATCAGTGCATAGCAAGATTATATATTCCCCATTCCTAAGGAGGCATGGGCCTCCTTGAAACTGATTACATGTATAGATCTGCAATTGCGGGACTCCACACATATCTGCTGAACTCACAGGATCCAAATGTAGTGAACATTTTGAAACATGAGGAGAATAAATCTAAGATGGCTTCTCTGCTTATTCTATCAGAAGCTTTTTGGTGTCAAGCAGGAATGGAAATCAAACCAGAAGTAGATAAAAGTCAGGCAGCAAATGAATGTGCCAAAAAGTAAAATAAAGAATATAAAGTGAAGGACCAGATGAGAAGGCAAGAAATGTGGAAAATCCATAAATATAGTTGCAAGTATAGAAAACTTCTGGAAGAACCTCATGTTGATCAGAAATGAACACAGGAATGGTTAAGGGGTGATAATTCAAATCAAGAGATGAAACGTTAATATTAGCAGCCCAAGATAGTGGGCGGCATACACACTGGTTTACAAAGTCCATTGAACATATGGGAAAAACAGACAAATGTTGGTTTTGTAAAACCAAATTGGAAACAGGCACACACCTTGTTGCTGGTTGTGACATCCTAATGGCAGAAGCACTGGATACTGAAATGCACAATAATGTGGTAAGACTGTTGCACTGGGGATTTGCAAACATTATGGTATTGAATTGGCTGAACAACACTGGAAACATGAGCCACAAAGCATAATAGAAAATGATGTTTATATCACATGGGATCATCCACTACCAACAGTTCAAAAGATATATGCTAGAAAACCAGATATACTGGTCCAAGAAAAGAAGACAAAAGTAGCTTTGATAATTGAAATTGCAACACCCAGTGACTACAGTGTGTTGCATACAGAGGGCCACAAAGTCATAAAATATCAGGATCCGCACGCAGAAACTAGAGCAATGTGGAAGAAAGATACCCAGACAGTTCCAATAGTAGAAGTAGGAGCAATGGATCTTAATAAAAGAACATACAGTTGTATTTAAATGTGTTACCAATTCATATAACCCCATATGAATTGCAGGAGTCATTACTGGGCACATTGTGGGTGCTGCGAAGAGCACTTCTGGCTGACATCAAAGACTGAAACAAAACTAATTTCATGAACTTTAATCATACTTTGACTTAGGAATGGGGCACATTTCCATCATGATACTAGAAACCCAAAAGATTTGGAGAAATTAAAAAGAGCAAGTATTTTAGAATCAGGGCAGACTTCCAGTGAGAACAACTCTTTTGGAATCTGGCCCTTTGTGTACTTCAGCAGACAGCAGATGAAAACAGTATTTGAAATGAAGCTGTTTTTTGCCTTACTGCTGCTATTTACTTTTCAGTGCTGTCTGCTTTGAGTGGACACGCGATGTAAATAGAACCTACAGGGTACTTAAGAATTGTTAAGCACCCTTCTAAGCATTATTAAGGTTGGGTCTTGCACTACAGTAGTACTGAACCAGGATGTGATATAGCCATTTTTTGAGCATAATCAGGGTTCTCCAGGCAATATAAGCCAGTTATGATTGGTGACCTAATCGTAATCCTCTGTTTAATGAGTTTGTTTATCTATCTATCTATCTATCTATCTATCTATCTATCTATCTATCTATCTATCTATCTATCTATATATATATCTGTGGGTCTGTTGTGTATGACTGAACCTCCCTAGTGTCGAATGCAAAACACTGACAAAATAAGTCTGATCATACAAAATAGCAAACACAAACAAAACGTAAACAATAATATCAGAGGAAAACTATTTTGTCTCCAGATATTAAATCTAAAACCAACCATTGTACTAGCCTCAAATTTGTCTGAATAGTAGCAGTGTTACAGGAAGGTTTTAGAGATATTAAGTTGCAGGGTTATAGATTGGGGAGGGGGCAATGTTAGTGTTAGGGTTAGCACACACGACTAAAGAGGACAGGGGTGATAACTCAGACATGCAGACATTCACAAATGCATACAAACAGCATTACATCTATCCCATAACCTAAGTCTTATCCTTTCCCTAAAATGCACAAACTAGCACACAAACACACAACACCCATCCTTCACATATCCCTAACCCTAACGCTAATTCACACACACACACACACACACACACACACACACACACACACACACACACACACACACACACATGCTCTCACCACCCAGTCACACTTAACTGTATTGACATTGCACAACATCAACATATCCACCATTCGGCCATCCATACTGTTGACATATCCACCATCTGCCCAACACACTCCTCTGTTTGTCGGACAAATGTACATTTGGTAAAACACAAGAGAACTCTCTCTCTCTCTCTCTCTCTATATATATATATATATATATATATATATATATTTTATATATATATATATATATATATATATATATATATATATATATAGATGCATACATACCTATAGATATATAATACGTATGAATATAAAATAGTTTTTAAAAAATCACTTCTAGAAAGCCATTAAAATTAACACTAATATTATTACATCCTTTCTCCAATATCCAATAAATAACTAAAAATACATATAAGTTAATAAATATCCACTTAATACCTTATATTTAGTAACCTGTAGAAGTATAAAATATCAATGCAACAAAAATAAAGTATATGTAATGTTAGTCACCATAATATAAATGTATTATTCTTTTAACAGTTTATTAGTGATTACTGCTGATAGAGATATGCCCCCAGATTTACTAATCTTCCGTATATGTAATGCTAGTCACCATAATATAAATGTATTATTCTTTTAACAGTTTATTAGTGATTACTGCTGATAGAGATATGCCCCCAGATTTACTAATCTTCCGTGTAAGACTAGATTAGTCTTACACGAAAGTGCCAGTGTAAGAGTATGATGGCAGCGCACCATGCATATTAATGAGGGCGTGCTGCCTCAACTCTAAAGCTTACATGGAGCTTGGATGAGTGTAGGGGGCATGTCGGACTGCCGGGCAGTCCAAAAATCCATGCCCCTGTAATGAAGAAATGCCGGAACTTCCAGTTGCATGAGCAAGTCCGCTCACATGTTTACAATGTGACACTACACTCCCCCATATGTTAAAAAACGTACAAAATAAAAAATATTTTTTTTCTTCCGATATAGCTGCCCGTAGTTGCGCGGGTTTGCACGGGTTTGCTCATTGCTTAGCTACAGTTAGCAGCTTAGACACCAGAAAAGGATAATAAGAAAAATATATGCAAATTATGCAACATAGAGATAATGTAGTGGTCAGAGCCTTCGCACAAAGAGGAGGCATTCCCGGTTCAAGTCCCACTACTGCATGTTCCATTTTCTGTGGGAAATCTGCATACAAAAATATTTCCTGACATTTTTTATGTATAAGTTTTGTAAAAAGTGGAGGGGCGTGGCTAGGATGCTAAACTGATAGCTGCACTTCATTTCAGTTCTCTTACCTCAATACAATTTCTGACAGGAATTTTACAAAATAATATTTAATTTGATGAAAATTTTATTACTAACTTATTTCTAATAACTCTGAGCATCTATAAGAAAAATTTTATGGTCAGAACTTGAATAATTCCTGTCAGATTAATTACTGGAAAATCAGCACCAATATCAGCTTTACAGCATGAGTCATCTAAGGAATACAGCATAAGACTCTTCTTTCAAAAAAGAACTTCAGTCTCTCATTATAAATATACAGGAACTTACAATAAAAATCGACAAGATGAACAATAAAATAGATACTTTTAAAGAAAAGTGCTCACAACAACTGGAACAGCTTCAATAAATGTTTACACAGCAGAAAGGACAGATATCACTTATTGAACAGTCATTAAGTGACATTGACACTAGAGTCCAAATAGAGGAACAACAAACTGAATTCTTACTTCAACAGAATACATATTTACTAGAAAAGCTTGATGATATGGAAAATCGAACAAGAAGAAATAATATTAGAATATATGGTCTACCAGAAAAATCTGAAGGGGACAATATGATAAACTTTCTTCCCACCTGGATACCAGATGTAGCAAAAATACCTGAAGCTCTTTCATATGGTATAGAACAGGTGCATAGATCACTAGCAGCTTCTGGAAATGCTTCTTCTCCGGGTAAGAACAAGCCGAGATCTATAATTGTGAGACTTTTTTCTTCACAAGATAAAGATCTTATATTAAGAAATGCTTGGGCAAATTCTCCCATCAAATACAATGATTCATTAATAAGATTTGACAATGATTATTCTACAAAGGTGGTTTCAAAAAGAAAAGAATTTATACCAATAAAAAAAAACCTTGAAGAAAAAGCAGCTGAAAGTCCATCTTTTATTCCCAGCAAGACTGAAAGTTTTTCTACCAAATGGAATAAAAATTTTTGAAACAGTAGATTCAGCAATAAAATACCTTACCAACAACAACATCCTAACACATGAAGAATCTATGGACTGGACAATAAGTACACCGAAGAGAAATGCTGAAGTAAATAATTGGAAAACTGTTGAGCAAAAGAAAAAAAAACTAAAGGACAAATAATCTTACATATGTTATATTCTGTAAAAATTTAAATAATAATACTAACAACAAAAGAAAAGTACTTACTGTCTTCAAATTACACCAAAACAGGTATTGCTTTCAATTATATTTTAAATGTCAAAATTAGCATAAATGTAAATACATTTATCTCAAATCACATCAATATACTAAGCATAATTTAAACATTACTCTATTTTTCATTATTATACATGTATTATTTTCATATTCTTAATCAGAGTAATCAATGCATAATAATGTTCCTAAAATAGTTATTTATTTATTTATTTGTTTATTTTCTCTCTTTGTGTTTTGTTGTTTTTATTTTTTCTCTTCTTTTTATAAAATCTTCATTAACTTATAATATTTTAATCAGTATATGGTTATATTGCTTAATATGTGTAATAGTGACTGCTATATAACTTATTATCAGTTACATCCCTGACAGCATTACTTTTTATAAGTTAAAAGTGTCCCTGTTTGGATAAACGCTAATGCTGGGCAGAAATGTGTTGCTTTTGAAATGAAGTATTTTGGTTAGGATGTATCATAAGACTACTTTAAATAAGCTTAAAAGATGTTCTGCCTTTGACCCATATGCACATACTGATATAGTCCAGTGAAAAAATATGTCTTAAGTGATATTTTGAGGCTATAAGTCAGGTGTGTTGTGGCTCCGCACATCCGGAGTTGAAAGATGCTTGTGACTAGCTTAGATATCCTGTTGTCTTTTATTTTGCAGAGAAATAAGGCATAGCATGTTTAAAATGCAAAGTTTGATAGTTGTGAACACTACTTCGCAAACTAGAGTGCTCACGTGCACACTACACGAGTTTGTCACCAAGTAAGAGAAGGGAAAAGAAAAAAGAAAAAACACATACCTTTTCCCGCTTGGTTCTCGAGACAATTTAACAGCCACAAACATCACTAGAAACTTGATTTACTTATTGCTTGTTGCATTTACTTGTGTACGTCATCCCCTGACTCTTTCTAATTGATGTCTAGTCAGAAAATAAACTAGGTTCACATTTAAAGATACAGAAACCTAAATCCTTTCTAAGGAAACGTAAATAATATAAAAGGTTCATATAAATATACACAGATATATAATTTTGAAGCACTTTCAGTTTATGGCTACTGATGTCTTTTAGCACCTTGATAGATAAGGACATATATCTGATTGTCTTTCTGTCAGTTTAGATTTCCAGTCATTTTAGTTATCCCTTACTATGTTTTATACAGCAGAGTTTAAAGAGCAGAAATTAATCATCAGCAAATAAAATCACTGCTGTTTTACAAATTCTCTAAAGAAACTAGTAAATGTCAAGCAACTGACAGGTTTATTTTAAGGAAAATTGCCATTTCCCACACTGGTGCTCCTACAAAATACTACTAATGTCCTGCTACCAAAATATGCCCTCAAGTGGACAAATGGGATGCAACAAGAAGGTTAAATGTACATTTAGCAAATCAAACATTTAAAAAACAGTAGAAAATACTAGATAGAGAAAGTAAAAGCAATAATCATATAAACAACTATAATAAGTAACATAACAACAGAGGATTTAACCCAATGTGTCAATTATACAATATTTATATCCCATATAGCTTTGAACTTTGTCGAAGCATCTGTGTTCTACACACATATTGTATTAAATCTAATTTGAGTAGAAGAGGGAGAGGCTTAGCCCACACCCTAATTTATTACTGTTACCATGCATTATGAACATACATTGTGGCAGGTACTCAATGAGCTATCCATCCTTAGATGGCTCATGCTATTCCCGTTTGCTCATCTGAATAATGACTGCGGCTGTATTCTTCTTATTATATTACCTGGCTGTGGCTTCACCCTTCTTATAATATTACCTGGCTTTTTACATTATCAAGAATGACACAATACTAGTGTATGTGGGTATATCATGTTACTGTTAGTGTAAACAAAAATGCTTGACAATGCCCTTGTAATTCTTAAACCTTTCTGCAGACAAATGTATTGTCTAGCAGTTGAGTGCCTGATTGTTCCTAATTAGCAGACCTGTATTTTCATGTTCCAATATGACTACATGAAAAGATGCCAATATTAGTCTGCAAGTTTAGTAAGCTGTAAATTCACTGGGGATTAATTCGAGGGGACACTTATATTATAGCTAAAGCATTTGACATTTGATAAATGTATCCTCTCAATGATGTGTTCTATCTAGTCATTAACTATAAAACAACTTTTCTGAGAAATATTGTTGTAATGCCAGTTAATGATTTGAATTAAATATTTCTATATACAGTCATAAAGCAATTACCAGGATAAATAATACTCTTGCAGTGCATGGATCACCATAGCTATCCTCTGATGTTAGAGGAAAAACAAGCTTCTTAAACACCTTTTTGACATAACAAAGTTGTTACCCCATAGTTTAAATACATTTTGTCTATTTACTGCAAAATGGGTTAGGAATTTTAACCTGTAACATTTTCATACATAATAGTTTAAATCTTAGCAGCTTCCATTATTTTGATATGTTCTCCAGTATACTTTTATTCAGTCATAAGATTAAATTACTGGTGTTAAGTAAGTCAAAATTATATCTCCAGCACTTATTGCCAGCAGATAAACTCACTGGTTAAGTGTCAGTCTAAGCTGTAACAGTTAATGCGTGATATACATAGATGTTTGCTTTAAAAATGTGGTCAAGTGCACTGCAGTTTTACCTCTGTACTGTGTCAGTTTTGATTATACAAAGTCCTTCTGAAAGTTGATAGAAGTGTTAACAACAAAGCACTCAATCAAGTAACAACATTATAAGTAGTCTCTTGGATAAGGGAGATGTCTAAATTGTGATCTTGTTGTCTCTAACCATGGGAATTATCTTTGAAAAGCTGAAAAATGCAATCAGAGGAACATATTTAATGTCTACTAAAGAAATATTAATATACTTGTACATTGTATTGCATTTCAGTTTATGTTAAACATGAAATATGATGTGATTTCAGAACTATTCATGTTTTTATTCCAATATGACTTTGCAAATATTAATTTAAACACTAGTTTTGGACTTGAGTAGTCTAAAACAATTGCACAACAATGGTATTGTATTATACAGTAATGTCAGTAAATAGTTTTCAACAGATGTATGAAATATACAGTTAAAGATTTTAACATGATGTTTATTAATACCCTAAATTATTTTGAAATGATACTACCTTAATCAAAATATTTGTACCTTTTTGAAACCTGATTAGAAATAAGTATTATTGAATTACAATAAGATGAGTAAAGAATGTATGTATATATTTTAGCTGATTAGTTTATCTTAATATATTATTCAATTATCTTTATTTAAAAACTAAGAGGATAAGAGAAACTGATCCAAATATTATTTGTGAGGGTAGAAAGTTTGTTTGGTTAGATTCACTAACCAAACAAAGAGGTATATTACCTCATAGTGATAGGGAATGGTTTTTAAGGTTAAGAATTACAAGTTTGGAAGTTCTTTGTTTTTTTTTTTTTATTCTATCACTTTGGTGTCGCTCAGAAACATGCAAAAATCATACAAGAAATACTTTTTGAATTCTGTATTCAAGATGGAACTAAGAATAAACAATATTTACATAAACTCACACATAAAACAAACTCAAAACTAGGAAATTAAATGTTTATCCATAAATGTTAATGGTCTAAATAATAGTAATAAAAGGAGAAGCCTATTCAAGAACATAAACTTACATAAACCACAAATAGTCTTTTTACAAGAGACACACTTATTAGATAAAGATATAAACAACTTAAATATTAATAATTACACAGTACTAATAAACTCTCAATACAAAACAAAAAAAAGAGGAGTAGGTATACTACTTTGCAACTCAACTATAACACCTAATATAATCACTACTCATCAAGATACATCAGGTATGTTTTGTCTAGTTTCAATAGAGTTAAATAAGAGAATCTATACATTAGTAAATCTATACTGGATCCCAGGACTAGGATTAAAAACAGTTAAACAGCATTTTGAAGAGATAATTCATTTAACTAAGGGTAGCCTGATATTGGCAGGAGACTTCAACTGTATAATGAATGAAAAATATACAGATTCTAAATCCAAAAGAAGAAAACAACCTATCTCTAAAGCACTATCAAAATTTATAGATACATTGTATTTAAAGGATATAAATGAATTTGCAGAACCAGACTCACTAATCTTCACATTTTATAGTCATAGATATAAAACTAACTCTAGAATTGATAGAATATATGTTGCCAATGACCTAATAATAAAAATCAACAAAGTCAAAATCATAAATTGTCCCTTATCTGATCATAATGTCATAGTCTTTGAGATAGAGCTTACACCATTTTATTCAAATCCCATTACTAGGATACCTTCCTATATCACAAAATTGACAGATTTCAAAGAATTTTATGAAGAAACAATCAAAAACTTTCTAGAAATAAATTACACAAAAGATATTTCAGAAATATATGTCTGGGACTCATTAAAAGCAGTTACATATGGGAAGATATTATCCTGGTACATAAATAAAAGGAAGTTATAGAATAAAGATATGCTAGACTTGCAAAACAAAGCAGATAAATTGAAACTGGAAATACAAAAGGGTAATGCTACTCAAGTTCAAGAACTTACACAAATCAATAAGAAGTATACAGAATTGCTACATCATAAGATTATGATTAACTTAGAAAAGATAAAAATAAACTCATACTCTACTAATTCAGCACACCTGAGATACTTAACTAATAGAACAAAAAAATAATTAAATCTAAGCAAATAAAAGAAATATTTATTCCTAATACTAACAAAAGAGTTACAGAACTAAATGATATTTTAGAAGCATTCAGACTCCAATTTACCATTGATAATTCCATAAATACTCAAGATACACCTACTAAGGATATAAAAAAATACTTAGAAAACAATATTCATATTAAATTAACACAAGAACAAATAGACATTATAAACAAACCAATCAATATGACAGAATTAAAATCACAAATTAAAAAGCTCAAGACAAATAAAGCACCTGGCCCAGACAATATGCCACCAGAAATGTATAAACTAATACCCAATCAAGCCATATCTTTATTATTAAAAGTATATGATATAGCCAATAAAGATTTCAATATACCACCCTCTTGGAAATATTCATTGATATCCCCAATTATCAAACCAGATAAAGATGAGAAGCAGTGTTCCTCATATAGGCCAATATCATTACTCAATATAGACTATAAGATGTTTAGGTTCATAGGTTCATAGGTTCATACTAGGCTATCTGCCCGAGGGCATTTACAAGCCTAGCCCATAGTTTTGTGGCTTACGCCACCCCTTTAGTATGGGGAACTATACCCATTATTTTGCTGTGCCTCTGTTGAGCAGTGACACTGAGGTAATCCCTGGGGTATATCTGCGATCTCCCATCCATTGGTCAAGATTTCTCTTGAACAAGGCCAGCGAGGTGCTCTGCCTCACATATACCGGGATTTTATTCCACAGCATAGGGAGTCTTTGGGTGATGAATCTATCCCTCCAGCACGTCCTATTAATAGCCGTGTCGAGGTTTAAGTCTCCGCCCTTGTGGCTCTGACAGATCTAGATTTTTGAGGTGAAGCATATTCATCAAATCTGGGTTTGACATGGCCTTGTATGTTAGGCAAAGGTCACCTCTGAGCAAGCGGTGCGACTGAATAGAGCTGGAGTTCTTTCAGTCGGGCAGCATAGGACAGATGTTTGAGACCCTTTATCCTTTTGGTGAGGAACTTTTGTGGCCTCTCCAGCTGCTGCAAGTGTCGGGTCATATACATTCGAATGGGGCATTGTACTCAATCATTGGTCTGATGAGTGATGAGTATAGGGAGACTATGACCTCCCTTGATCTAGATGAGAATCCCTTCATGATAAGGTGGGCAATGTAGAAGGTCTTCCTAACTACTTTAGCTACATGGGTGTCGAATGACAGACTACTATCAACCTGGGTCCCCAGGTCCCTGATAACTTCTTCTGTACTCAGTGGATTGCCACCTATTTGGTAGCTAGGGGTAACCTTGTTTTCCACGAAGGGTATGACTATGCATTTTCTGGCATTTAACTTTAGGCCATGGCTCTGGCACCAGTTATTCATTTCTGTGAGACCCTTCTGAAGGATATCTGTGTCAGATGTGTTTTCTACTATGGCGCCCAGTTTGCAGTCATCTGCAAACTTTGTCAGCCATAACCCTCCTGTGTTTGCTTGTACTTGAAAAGTAGATGCCAAACAAGAGTGGGCCCAGGACTGAGCCCTGTGGTACACCACTTGTGACAGGCTTTGAGTCTGACATGGCGCCAGCAACTCTGACCCTGTGGGTTCTGTCACTCAGCCAGTTTGCAACCCATCTTGTGATGTATGGGTTAACATTTAAGCTGATGAGTTTTTCAATGATACCCGAGTGGGGTATTGTATCAAAGGCCTTCGCCAGATCGAGGTAGGCTGTATGGACTGCCTTTCCCTCATCAATGGCTTTGGTGACTGTTTCGAAAAAAGTCAACCAAGTTTAGAAGGCATGATCTGCCTTTGACAAAGCCAAACTGGGATGGATCCAAAGTCTGCAAATTCCCTATGTCTTTATTTATGAGGTCCATTATGATCCTCTCCATGGCTTTGCAGATAAGGCTTGTCAAGCTAATGGGCGGTAATTTCCAGGGTTGGTGGAGGCACCGCCTTTGTGAAGTGGGACCACAGTTGCAGTGCGCCACTCCTGGGTACATATCCAGAGGTAAGACTATGATTAAACAGCTGTCCTAGCTGTGGGTTTAATTCCTCGTTGAGTTCGTGGAGCACACAGCCGGGGACACCATCAGGTCCCATGGATGCTGTGTTTTTGCTTTGGAGAGCAGTTCTCACTTGGGCGTTGGAGATGTTTGGGGGCTGCAATCGCTTGGTATAGATATCTCTCCTTTGGGGAGGGGAGAAGTTTGCACTGAACCTGTCAGCCAGTATGTTGGCAATGTCTGTAGGATCAGTAATCTTCACATCATTTTGAACTAGTTCTGAGCATATCTGGGAGTTTCCTCCCAGGTTTCTAACATAGCTAAAGAAGGCCTTATGATTGTCTTTTGAGTCTTTAGCTATTTTTCTCTCAAAATTTGCTTTGGATGATTTTATGAGAGCTCTTAGTTTTTTACTTATAGTGATCAAGGGTGTCTTACCTTTTAAGGATTTTGCTCTATCTTGTAGTAGCTTCCTCCTTTTGTTGTAGAGTTTGTTTATGGCTGGGGTCCACCAGAGTGGACGCTTGCCTTTGGTACAAAGAGTCTTTGTTTTGCTTGGGATTGCCTTATCCATGCAGTCCTGCAGGTGCTGGTAGAAGGCATTTGTAAGTGATTCAGTGGCTTGAGTACTGTTTTCCGTCGGCTTGGGGGCCTTAAAGGAGACCACACTAGTCTTTAGAAGTGTGAAGTCGGCTTTAGAAGTTCTTTACTGTGGTCTTTTTATTTCAGGTGGGGTGGGATGAGGACCTCCAGCGAGATTAGTTTGTGATCTGATCTCACCAGTGAGGGGTATACTTCCGGTGTTGAACATTGTGCTCCCATGTTCGTGATGATGAGATTAAGTATGTTTTCTCCTCTTGTGGGGATGGTGACTAGTTGTTCCATGGCATTTGAGTTTATGAATTCCAGGAACTTTTGGGCTAGGGTGTTTGGGCTTGAGTAGTGTTCCCAGTCTATATTAGGGTAATTGAAGTCACCTAGTATGATGGTGTTTGGTGATACATTTATCCCTCTAGTGTTTTCAGGAAGGCCATGTGAGGTTCCTGAGTTTGTGAGGGTGGCCTGTAACATGCTACAATTTGCAGAGCAGTCTTGCCTATGGTTAATTGCACCTGGATGGTCTCCGATGCATCGTGCATTGCCACCAGTCTTGAGGTGTGGGTGTCTTTGATGAATATGGATACCCCTCCTTTCTTGGTATTGTCCGGATTTTGGGGCCGGAACGCATGATAAGAGGTAAAACCTGATAGTGCTGGGGTGCTCTCAGGAGCCTTGAACCAGGTTTCTGTCACTGCACAGACATCGATGTTCTCCATACTGAGAAGGGCCTCGAGTGCGTGCATTTTGAGATTTAGACTTCTGGCATTGAGCAGCATTACCCTTAGTTTTTTCCTTTTTGTGTTCTAGGGTGGTAGGTTTAGAATTTGAGCCTTGCCTAAAAAGGCACTATGGGGTGGCAAGAGCCTTTGCCAATATCCGAATCCCAGGGTGACAGGTGCAAGCCGTCCCTTGCGAGCAGCGTGGCTTGTCCAGCATGTCATCCCAGGCAGACAGACATTGGATCCCCTTTGAATGACACCAGAGTTTAAGCCAATTGTTAAAGCTGATCATCTTATCTCTGTATTGTGGCATCATTCTTGGTGAAGGTAGGATACTGCTCAAGGTCAGGGTCATACCTGCCTGGGCTACATAATCAGAGAGCTCCTCAATGTCTCTTTTCATGTAGTCCAGGAGGTGCGTCTCAGGTCGTTTACACCAGCGTGGACAATGACTGAGTCATATTTGTACCTGCTGTTGAGAGACCTGAGTGCTTGCGTTATGTGGCGGATTCTAGCGCCCGACAGGCAACTTACTGTGACCTTCTCCTTACTCAGTCTGGTGAGCGGACGTCAGTGTGTCTGACTATGGAGTCACCAATGACTAGTGTGTCTGGCATTGTGTTTGGCCTTAAGGGCTGTGACTGTTTGACACTCTGACTGTGAGGTCTATGTGTTGCAGGTGTTGTGTTCTGAGGTGGTGGTTGTTTGGGTGTCTGCTTTGGTGGCCTCTGCTGTTTTGGTAGATTTTTGATCAGAGCCGCCGAGTATCTCTTTGTGTGTTTATGTGTATGATTTGAGGTTGTGATGGTACTATGTGAGACTGGGTCTATAGTGTGTGTGGTAACCTTCTCCTCCTGACTGGTCTTGCCAGTCCTATGTTGAGAGCTCAGCCTCCAGTTTGGCCGTATAGTTGCATCTCGCATGTATTTGTGTTTTGTGGGAGGAGGAGAGGGTTGTCTGTGTACATGAGGCAATTGTAACATTGCCTCAATATTCCCAGGTTCACCAGCTGAGCAGGAGAGGACACTAGCAACTGATCCCTCGACATGCTAGAAGGACTAGACAAAAAACTTTAAAAGAGATTCCGGGGGACGTGAGTGACCGAGAAATTGGGGTTTGCCTTTTTGGGGTGCTATCTATAAGAGTGCCATATCAAGGTAATAAGTACTGTAGGAGCAAGTGCTAGGTTTAACAGATAGAGAAAAGTCTACTTGGAGTCAAGTAAAGATGATCTTTTTAGGTATTAGAGAAAGTGCTAGTAACAGGGATGCTTAAAGGTAAGATTGAAAAGAATGCACTCTGCAGTGTGCACTAGAGAAGTTAGATATGAAAGTAGGTAACTTGAGTTTTACCTGTTTAAAAAGTTAAGGTTTAGTGGAGAGTTACTATTTTTAAAACAGCAAGATGGACTGAAAGGGGTGGTTACTTTTGTATTTTGGTACTATGAAATACTGTAGGATGGCCAATAAATTTAAATAATTGAAGGGGTGGGATTTCAAAAGTGATGGTTTTGTGATTACTCACATAAGCCAGTGAAAGTAGAGAGAAATGAGATATATGGTCAGATTAACATAAGAGGCGGGCAACTAGAAAGACAGTGGTATTTAACAAGATAACTTAAATGGGTGGGAGGGAGGGAAAAATTCTGCCTGACTCAGAACAGAGAGAGCTGTGGTCTCTTTTGAAGTTTTAATATGCTGTTAATCAGAATGCAAGCAAAACACAAGGTAAAGAAAACAAACTACAGTATTCAAAATATAGAAAGGCAATACAGAAATACAAAAAATAACAGCAAACTAACCTTTCCTTCACAGCAAAGTGTAGCAGAGTCTGGATGAGCCTTTCTGGTAATGGCTATATACGCAGATAGGATCAAACACTTTCTTCCTTTCTTAATTCACAAAGATCAAACAGGTTTTATTAAAGGAAGAAATACTTCAGATAATATTAAAAGAATACTAACATTAATAGATTATAGCAAACATAAAGTCCTAGATTTAAATGCAATCTCATTAGATATTAATAAAGCTTTTGATTCGGTTAACTGGAACTTTCTTTCACTAGTTTTAAAAGAATATAACTTTCCTTCTAATTTTAATAATCTTATCCAAATACTATATGAAAAATCTACTGCATATGTTAAACTGGGATCATATAGATCAGGCCCTATAACAATCAAAAGGGAACTAAACAAGGTTGCCCTTTATCACCATTGTTATTTGCATTACTCATAGAACCCTTTGCAAATCAAATCAGATCAAACAATAACATAAAGGGCATTTGTATTAATAAAATGTTAAACCTTAAAATCCAACTCTTTGCTGATGACATACTATTAACTCTCTTAGATGCAAATGAGTCTTTGAATGCTCTATTTAACTCCATGAATAAATTTCAAAATATTTCAGGCTTAAAATTTAATGAAAACAAAACTAAAATTATGCCCTGTAATTGTAAAAAAATAATAATATAAACAAAAGATTTTCCAAATATATAGTAACAGAAAGTAAATTATTATATTTGGGAATAAATCTACTCAATGAATTAACAGATTCTCTAATATTTGACTATAATAAAATACTAGACAAAATAGAACAAACAATTGGTTACTGGAATAAATATATCTTTTCAACAACAGACAGATTATATCTTATTAAAATAATCATATTTCCCAAAATATTATACTTAATACAAAATTTTTCATTGCCACCTCCCAAATATATTATTCAAAGATACAATAAACTAATTTAAAATTTTCTATGGTTTCCAAATAAACCCTGTATAGCCTTAAATAAACATTTGCCAGATTGGGAAGATGGTGGAATTAATTTACCGGATATTGATTTATATATTACCTCATCTGTTATTAAAAACATAACACTATGGTTAAATAATTCATACACACCTATATGGAAACAAGCCCATGAGCAGATTTACATAGAAATCAATTATAATCACATACAAGACAACTTAATAGTAATACCATCACCCCTTATATGGATGTTAAAAGATTATTTTTTAGGGAACAGGAATAATATTAAAAAATTGCCATCAAACTATGTAAGCTCTACACTTTCAGTGTTCAAAACATATATAAACAAAATACCAAATATTAATTCTTGGATTTTTCTTATTTTCCCTATAGCTTTTACACCAACTATTCTAGATACATTCCAAATATCTAAAATAAATATACTTAAAGAAGAAACATTACTCTTTTGGCATCAACCTATAGAGAAAGGGAACATTCTAACAAAGGAACAGATAATTTATAATTATAATATAAATAAAGACAATTGGCTATTTTTACAAAATCTAAGGCATTTTCTTATAAATAAAATAGAACAAATGCAACCTTCAGTTAGACATGAAGCTCCAAAACTCATTGAATACCTTATTCTTATCACAAAACAGCCTTATCAGGGTACAGGTTATTTGTCTAATATCTATAAAGTTGTTAAAAAAACAAAAAACTATCATGAAAAATCATACTGGGATTATTATACTTTAATAAACAACCATCCTCCAGTTGAAGAAGAAAAAACTAATATTCTAAAATCTTCCAAATTTTCTACATTATCAAAATACTGGCAATTATTCACTTGGAGATATCTACACAGAAGTTTCTATACACCACATAGGATAGCCAAAATGTATTCTATTAAAGATCAATGTTGGAGATGCCATACCAAGATAAAAGCAGATTGGGAGCATGTTTTTTATGAATGTATATGTCTCAATATGTACTGGAAATCCATTAACTATTTTTTCCAGACTGTTTATAATGATAATTTTCAATTAACAAAGTCTTTAATTTTATTCAACTCTCCTATTCCAAACTGTGTAACAAAAAAAGACACAAAAATCATATGGTCACTATTGGCAATTTCACTTAAAATCATAACTATACACTGGAAAAATGAGGCTTTGCCTACGTTCAAGGAATTTGAGACTTTAACAACAACAGTTGCTCACATGGAAATATTAACAGTGAAGAACAGAACTAAAAGATCTACTTCTTACTATTACTCTTGGATGAAAGTACTGGAAATACTTGAAAAGATCGAAGAAGATATATCATCTTATGTTTCTAACTATATAATATAGAATTTCAATGTTATTTGCATATACACCAATGTAGATAGTTATATAATTGTTTGAAGTTAGTAATGTTTTAGAATTGTAAATATGTTATTTATCTTTATTTGATGTAATGTTTAAGACATCTTATTTGAAATAATAAAAAAAAATATTCAGTGAAGAAAAAAGTTTTGTAAAAAGCATTGAAATGTTAAATGTGGTAGTGAACGAATTATACATATATGAAGGTGAAATGGTTATGCATTCTGATGAATGAGTACCCTATTTTAAGCAATGTAAAGCACTGCTAAGCACATTTTACTAGTATTGAGCATATTTAAATACAATTGAACATAGCTGTGCACCGCGCTAACTAGCGGAACGTCGAGCAATGTCAGGCAACATTGAACAACGTTGGGCAACATTGGGAAAAGTCAGGCAAAGTTGAGCAGAGTCGGGTAAACATGCTCACACCAGCTTTACTCTTCCTTAACCAGTCAGGTCTGCCCACTAGGATAATTAGCTTATGGTCAGATCAGACCAATGAGGCATTGACTTCAGGTGTGGAACATTGGTCACTTAGGACAAACCAAACCCCGTAACCAACACAAATAACCACAAACTGACCTAAATGCTACTCATTGCCAGAAGTCTCAGCCTCCAAATGCACACACTCCAGGCACTTCTCAGTATGGAGAATATTGATATCTGTGCAGTAACAGAAACCTAGTTCAAGGCTCCAGAGAGCACACCAGCACTACCAGTATACTACTCATTCCATACTTTCCAGCATCAGAACCTGGATCATAGCACATAGGGTGGGGATGTATCCATATTCATCAAGGATACCTGCACCTCTCTCTTCAGGATATGTACTCATAGAATGTTGCACAGCAATGTTCTTCCCACTCCACTGGGGTGGCGCCACAACAGACGCTTGGCATTCCCACTCTATGAGCCTGACGAGTCTGATCTGCAAGGCAATGGAGTCAATCATAATGGAAGTCAACAATAAAGACATTGGGAACCTTCACACAATTGAGTACACCCAGTTTGGCTTCGTCAAATGCAGATCATGCCTCCTGAACTGGGTGGATTTATTTGAGACACTTACCCAGGCTACATATGATTGAAAGGAGCTCCACACAGCCTACCTATACCATGCTAAGGCCTTTGACACCATTCCCTAGTCACGTATCATAGATGAACTCACCAACCTGGGCATAAATCCATACATCACAAGATGGATTGCAAACTGTCTCACAGATAGATCCCACAAATTAAGAGCTGCTGGCTACATGTCAGATTCTAAACCAGTAACAACTGGTGTCCCCCAGGGTTCAGTCCTGGGGCCCCTGCTGTTTGGTATATACTTCTCAGAAGTACATGCCAACACAGGAGGGTTGTGGTTGACTATGTTTGCTGAGAACTGTAAAGTGTTTGCCATAATAGATTCCCCAGATGACACAAATCTTCTCCAGAAGGGACTCTATGAGACAGATGTGTGGTGTCAAAATCATGGCCTCAAGCTCAATGTGAAAGAATGCTTGGTAATCCACTTTGGGGAAAACAAAGTACCCACAAACTACCACATAGGTGTACCCCTTAAAAACTGACAAGGTAATAAGGGATCTGGGGACACAAGTTGATAGTCATATTTCCTTTGACAACCATGTTGCCAAAGTGATTAGGAAATCCTATGTGGCTCACCTAATCAACAAAGGGTTTGCATCAGGATCAAAAGAGGTAGTGGTGGCCCTCTACTCTTAAGTCAGCAGACCCATCATTGAGTACAATGCACCATTTTGGATGTACTCGACTAGGCATATCCAGCAGCTAGAGAGTCTGAGACCACAGAGGTACCTCACCAAGAGGATTACTGGCCTCAAACAGTTGTGTTATGCAACACAACTGGAAAAACTAAATCTGTTATCTTTTGCGTACCACCTACTCAGAGGCAAACTCTGCTTAACATACAGAGCCATGTCCAACACATAACTGTTGAACATGCTCCATCTAAGGAAAACAAAATTGAGTCACACTACACACTCCAGGGATATGAACCTCATCACAACAATGAATTCAGCATGCTGGTGGGATAGAGTACCATCCCAGAGACTTGCCCCTCACTGACACTCTTCAATAGGAACCTTGATGAGTGGATGAGAAAGAGAAAATTCATGCCAGGGATCACATCAGCAGCCTCACTAAAAAGGGGCTTAGAGTACTAACTATTAGAACTAGGGCTTAGGGGACTAACCAATGGGGTGGTGAAAGCTGCACAACTTGCCTAGGCTAATATATGCCTTCGTGAAGATAGTCTACTACATACCTATGAACCTATGTGACAGGTACATGTCTACAGATAGTAGATGTGTACTTCATTGTGCAGTCATGTTGTACAGCAGGCACATGCACCACATACACTGTAATGCTTACAGATACTGGTGGCTGTTATGTACAGTGGGTGAGATGTGCACCTCATGTCTTTTGTGCCACTGGGATGTGTGCTGGGTGGGACAGTCCTGAATGGCTCCCTGTCATGGTCACCCTCTTACACACATCTCTGCCCATCCATCTTTGGCTTATTATACTGTGTTCCCCCTACATATATAGGTTCATAGGTATGTAATAGACTATCTGCCTTAAGACATATATTAGTATGGCCAGAGTGTGCAGCTATCACCACACATGGAGTTAGTTCCCTATGCCTCTGTATAGTAGAGCTGATGAAGTGATCCATGGTGTGACAGTTCAGTTTCACATACACTCAGCAAGGCTCCTCTGGAAGAGTGTCAGTGAGGGACTCAGCTTAATGTAGGTTGGGAGCCTGTTCCTAAGCAAGAGAAGTCTGTGAGTTAGTAATGTATCCCTCCAACATGTTCCATTTATTGTTGTGATAATTATATCCCTAGAGCATGTGGCACAGTGAGCTTGGGTTTACTTCAGATAGAGCATGTACATCAGTTCTGCAGTGGACATGGACCTGTCTGTTGGGCAGAGATCGCCGGAGTAGACGGTATGCAACAGAGTACAGATTGAGTTACTTCAGTCTTGTTGCATGGGGCAACTGTTTGAGGCCAGTAATCCTCTTGTTGAGGTACTTCAGTGGCCTTTCCAGCTGCTGAAGGTGCCTCGTCAGATTCATCACAAGTGTGTTGTGGTACTCTCTGATGGGTTTGATGACTGATGAGTAGAGGCAACCTCCTTTAACCTACATGCAAAGACTTTGGCAATTTGTGGGAACACATAGCATGATTTTCTAACCACTTTGAGAATATGTTTCTGAAAGTAGAGATGACTATCCACGTGTCCATATATCCCTTATTATTACCTCCATATTTAGGGTGTTGGCACATGTGGTATTTGTATGACTGTAGCTCGAGCCCATAATGTTGACACCACATCTGTCTGACTGAGACCCTTTTTAAGGATGTCTCTGTTGTCCCAAACATCAATTATGACAACCTTTTTGCAGTCATCCACAAACTTTGATAACCATAGCCCTCATGTGTTTGACTGTACTTCTGAATAGTATACACCAGACAGGAGGGGTACCAGGACTGAGCCATGGGGGATAGCATTGGTTATCAGCTTACAGTCCAACAGGGAGACCACAATTCTTACCTTGTGGGATCTATCTGTGCCCCAGTTGGCAATCCATCAGATGACATACGTGTTTATGCACAGGTTGTTGATTTTGTGGATGCAACATGTGTGTGGGATGTTGGAAAAGAGCTTTTCAATGTCTATGTAGGCCATGTGGAGCTCATTTCATTGATGTATGTCCTGGGTAACTGCCTTGCAAACTGTCTAGCAGGTTTAGAGACCATGATCTGCTCCGGACCAAACCAAAATGGGTAGGGTTGGGTATTTGTAGGCTCCCAATAGCTCTGTTTATGAGTTCCATAATGATGGACTCCATGGGCTTGCAGGTCAGGCTTATTAGGCTTATAAGACAATAGTTCCCATGGTCTGTTGTGCACCAACACTTGTGGAGGGTTCCAAATGTTGCTGTAACCCATTCAACAGTTTCATATCCTGTACAGAGGGTGAGTCTCAACAGACTGTTCAGGTGCAGGGTCTGTTTGTTTTGGAGTTCACATATGACACAGCCAGGGACACCAAGTCATCCCATAGATGCTGTGTTTTTAGGTTTGGATAGAGCTGTTTACCCATTGTATATGTGATTTCTGGGTTTTCACAATCTCCAGGTATGGTAATGGGCTCTTTTGTCAGTGAGAGGGGGGTAAATATGTATGAACCTGTCTGACAAGATGTTGGCAATGTCAGTCGTGTACATATATTCATTTACACTTTGCACTAACTCAGAACATATATGAGTTTACATTGATATTTATGACATAGCTAAAGAAAGCTTCATGGTTCTCTATGGAATCTTTGGCAATATTTTTGGTAGAGCTTGACTTGGATAATGTTAGGAGTGCTCATTGTTTCTTGATGATACTGATCGGAGATTTATTGATCTTTATATTTTAACTTTCTTTGAACAACTTAAGGACTTGTATTACATAGTTTGATTATGACAGGGGTCCAATATATTGTATGGGTATGTTTTCATATCACTGTGTGCGCAAGGCAGGATTGGTGAATAGTGACAACTGTCTGGAGTAAGAACTGCAACTGCCAGATATGTGTGGCCCACTGCTGTGCTCAGACATGGCCTAAGTGTGTGAGCATGCCCAGTATGACCTTTAAGTATGTTGCTGACTGAAATTTGCTAAATTTGTTCAAGTGTCTGAGCATGCCCACTATGGGCATATATACTATATGTGTGTGGAAAATCAAGTTGGTTTTTACTTCAGGGCTCACCTTTGTGTTGTACATCGACAGGAAGCATGCTGTGCCTGCAGGGCTTCCATGAGTCAATTTGCATAGACTTATCAACATTTCTGCATACAGGGGGGGGGGGCAGCTATTATTTGTACATTTCTACCCGGGGGGAGGGGTACAGCTGATTGTTACTGTGGGTGTAGGATGAGGGATACACCTGACACTTATACACATTTGCTAGGCCTGCACTGCTATGTCAGGTACTCCATTTCAGTCTGTACTGTTGCCTATCGTACTGGCTTGAGGCATACCACTGTACTAAAGACCTTAGCTTCCAATTACACACATATTAGTTTGTGACTTCATAGCCTACCCAACCCTCATCACACTGCCTGGCCTGCTGCTATCTGTCTGCATAGGCCTGAGGGGAAGTTACCCATATGCCTCTTCAGAGGGCATGATACAGCATTTGTCTGTGTTTGCGTTTGTCTACAATTGTCCTGCTGGCTGTGACTGTCAGGTATGTGACCCCCCAACTGGTATGTATGAGTGATTTAAGTTGTGTCTGTGCCAGTGAAATGCTGTCATAACTTAGTGGTTCAGTACTGTGACTATAGTGCACAGTATCCTGAGTTCGAGCCCTGTCACTGCTTTTTATTTTCCTGCTGGGCAGACCTGACTGGTTAAGGAACAGTAAAGCAGGTGTGAGAGTGCTTACCCGACTTTTCTTGACTTTGCTCAACTCTGCCCAACTTTGCTCAACATTGCTTAACGTTGCCCGATGTTGCCCGACATTGCCTGACGTTGTGCTGGTTAGCGCAGTGCACAGCTACATGCAATTGTATTTAAATATGCTCAATACTGGAAAAATGTGCTTAGCAGTGTTTTATATTGCTTAAAATATGACACTCATACCTCAGGTGGTGCTGCAGGGCTGCCTTTGTCAGAAGCACATGGTACACTCTGTATACATGTTTGAAAACAGGTAGTGTCAAGTTAGGCACCCCTTTTACTGTATGTGCGAGTCAGAGAGAAGTGTCATTTCTAGGGTTCCTACTGAGTCAGTGTATATACTATGGCGTTGCCTCTTTGCCAATGCCAGGGCATACTGGGCACGCCTCCTTCTGCCTACTGGGGCAGGCTCAGGTTGTTCCTCCTCCGAGTCACGTTGTGCCTGTGCAGGCCTTGGCAATGTTGGGGGGCTGGTTGGCCCTGCCCCATGCTGTTCCTGCTGCAGCTGTTTCTGCAGGATCATAATGTGTAGCATGGCACATACCATAACAATTTGGGTACATGTAGTTGGTGAGTACTGCAAGGCTCCACCAGATGTGTCCAGGCACTGGAACCATGACTTGAGCATCCCAAACTCATGCTCAATTATGTTTCTTGTTTGTGCGTGTGCCTCATTATGGAGTTCTTGTTGAGGTGTGTGTGCATTTCTGATGGGTGTCATCAGCCATGGCTCCAGTGCGTATCCAGCATCCCCCACTAGGTGACCACCAGGGATGTCCCCATTAGCAAATCTCTGGTGCAGCTGTGTCACATGCCAGATGTGGGAATCATGATATCTTCCAGGGCAGCCAACACACACACACATTCATTATTATGCCTTGGGCATCACACACGACCTGGCAGTTGATGGAGGGGAAGCCCTTGCTGTTGAAGTAGACCGTACCCCACTCACCGGGTAGTGCTTTGATACATATGTGCATGCAGGCTATTGCACCCACTATCCCCAGGGTATTCTGCTATTTGGTGGAAAAGAAGCATATTTCTGTCCAATGCCTCACAGGAATTTGGGAAATATGCATGGTCAATGACATTTGCTAACATGGCATCCAGGAACTGGTGGAGTACCCTGGATGCTGATGCCTGTGAAATCCCCATCATATCACCAGTTGTTCTTTGGAAGGTACCTGTAGCTAGTATTCTTAGGCCAACACATACCTTGGTATCCACTGGGATGGGTTCCCCTCTGTTGGTTCTGTGTGTGAGGTGTGGCTGGCACAGTTCAACAATTTGCTGTAGGAGGTCTCTGTCCACCCTATAGTGCTCCACTATCTCCAGCTCATGTAGCCCCTGGTAGGTTACCCAGGGTCTGTACACTCTTCTCCGTCTCCTCACTGTGGGTTGCTCAGCAGCATTCACTACATCACCACCCCCAGCACCTTGCACATGTTGGTTGATGATAGGAAGAGCAATCCCTAACATTTTGTCTAACTTAAGCTTTTTAAGCTTTCCCTCTTTGTATACTGCAGTGTTGCAGAGTTCTTGAGAAAAAACAAGGGGGGGATGTTGTTTGCAGGGTTTAAAGTGCTGGGCTGGGCTAGTCTGCTGCTTGTGTAATTGGCTGATTCTGATATATTTCACCTGGCAGCTCTGCTAGTTCTCCTTGGTTAAATTCCTACTACTTCTTTTCCTTCCTTTTGCCTTTCTGTTTCCGCCCAGGGCAGCGCCGCGCAAACAAGCGCAAATGCGCGCACATGGGTGCACACACACGCGCACATGAGCGCACACGCTGTGTGCATGTTTGCAAGGAGTTTCCTATCTTTTAACAGTGTGAACCTTGGGTTTGAGGTTTTCAAATAGGACAAGTGTAGGCATGCCTCTTGCAATCCTGAGCAACTCAGGGCAAACACAAGCCACTGTGCTCCAATTAGCTTACAGCCTGTCTGACACTCCCCCTTATGATGTCACCTATATTCTACTCTTCTACTCAACTACTCCTACTCTTACACTCTTGGGACATGCCTCACATGCTGGGGAAAATTGGGATTCACTATCCTTATCCTCATTTGCATAGGATTGTCTAGTAATGCATTGTTACATCTCTCACACTGAGCTTACCCCCCTTAGTAACCACTAGTCAGTGGCCATTTTGTCTTCAGCCTGCCATTCACCTGCATGGCAGAATAAGCTTTTTAGTGAAAATAACCATTTTTGTTTTTTTTTTAATTATTTTCTTATTTTTATAAGCACCACATGTTTGAGCGGTGCTGTGCTATGCTTAAACATCGGAGATTGGGGGGGGGGAAGTTAAATTGTTATATTTGTAACCATTTTAAAATACCAATGGTCTTATATTTCACCATCGGCATGCTTCCTCAACTGTATGCATCCTTTATTTGGAGCTGTCATAGCTCCATTTAGCTATTTGCAGAAATGTACTCCATTACCAACGGAGTAAATTTCTGCAGCTAACACTAATCTTCCACGGACAGGTTAGTGTTTCCTGGATCGTAAATTTACCTCATTTGCATGGCTTTCACCAGCAAATTAGGTAATTTGCATACCATGATGCTGTCCGTGCAAGAGTAGCTTTAGCAGCTCTCGTGCACACCCCTGCCAGCTGTTCCTGGATCACACAGCAAGACATATTGCTGGCGTGAGCTCCTACACTCTGCTTGCACTCCGTGCAAGCTTTCATAAATTTGGGGGATGTTCATTAAAGCCTGGGAACAGTGAGATATTAAATTTCAAATGACAGTAATATTATTAGTTCCAATAAAGTTTGTTATATATTTTAGGACAAAAGCACTTAATTGTTAATTTTTTGAACCAGTCTTTGTGGTTTTATTTCCCTATGTTTGCTTATATTATCATTTCAGTCATGTGGCGCTGATCTGTTTTGTGTTTACTTTTTTTACTTTTTCCTGGGCATTGTATTGGACATTGCTTTAATAAACAACTGTTCAGTTGTTTTAAAACATTATGATTGCTGGAAAGTTTTGTAGACATGCTTGCATTGTCCTACTTCACTTTCTTCACATTCTGCAATAGAATGATACTGCCTTCAATACTACTGCTACGACAGCAGGTCAGGACAACCCATTCTGTTAAGTGTCCTCCTACATCCTTTTCACTCTCAGTCTCCCTTTCATCTTTCTCTCTCTCTTTCACTCCCCTAGTTTATTATCTCACTCTCAAAGCCACACAATAGACTCAATCACTGCATGCAAACTCTAATGTCACCATTCAGCTATACATGTTCACACATTTGCATTTCTAACATGATTTCATGTTGTTTACCACTTCTGTGGTTAACACCAATGTAGACTACTGAATTAATTTGAAATAACCTGTCTTAATAAATTGCAATGTGCCATCCAGAGGTTTATTAACTCCAATCTATTTTATGACTTTGGGTTAGTATTGGAATTATGTGCCTACTGATTTACATTTCTTATAACCACAAACACTAAAACTATGAAGATCAATAATGCAAGCAATTTTCATTTGCCTTTTTTTGTAATTTTACCTTAATTTAATTAATGTTACTTCAGAATTACCGAATGCATTCCATCAGATGAGACAAAAAAGTAAGATACTTACTACTTCAGTTATTGATAGCTCAGGTGGGTTTAAAATATTTCAGACCAAAAGAGTAAAGGTTAGTTTCTGGACACCAACGATAATGACTGCAATAAATGTCATAGTTCATTATGCAGCATTTCCTTGTTTTTCTTGCAAAAATAGTTATTATGAATACACTTTTGTGTATTTCCTGAAAATATCCAGTGCTTAGTTATACTAACTTGGGTTGTAAAGTTAAATAAATAAAATATTTATAAGTTCATATATTAGTGCATAGAATGTTCATTCTCTTTGTCTGAGGTTTATTTTTACCAATGTCAGAAATGCTTCTTTGGTGTATCTCAAGATATTTGTCTATATACAAGTTAAAAGAAAATGTGCATGTATTTATTGCACATGAACATAGATAAAAAAATCAATAAAGTACAGTTAAGGTAGTAACTTACCATAACAGTAGATGTTTGAATGATCACTGCTGTAGTAGTGTAAGCTATATGGGTTATATGTTATCATGGATATAACAGCTAGCCAGTTTCCAAAGCTTCAGGGCACCTACCATGCAATCAAACCATTAGGCAGCTTGAGTTGAGCTGTCTAAAAAGACAGGTTTATGTGGTAAGCCCTTCAGAACTTTCATGTCATCTATGAGACGATACAGATAGGAATAAAAATGCCTGACTATCACCCTGGCATATAAATATATTAAAAACTAAGGGGAATGGAGGGAGGGAGAGACTACTGCAGCAGTTATCATTTGAACATCTATTGTTGTGGTAAGTTTACTTTAAAAACTGTGCTAAGTTCATCAAATTGATCACTGCTGCTATAGCCTAAGTTATATGGGTAGATTACCATAGCTTACAAATTTGTGGAAGTGAAGGGGTAAGTGTCCAGGAGCCCCTGGATAATGGTCCAAGCAAAGCTTGATCTAGACCTAGAGAAAGAACTAGACTTGTAGGGCTTTGTAAAGGTATGTGCAGAGGACCAAGCTGCTGTTTCTAGAATACTTAGAATACTTCTAGAATCCAATCCTTTCCAAAAAGCCATGGATGAAGCCAAGGCACTAGAAGAGTGAGCCTGGACTCTGTTTGGAATAGTTTTGCTGTGATGAGAATAGCACATGGTAGCAGCCTCATACAACCATTTGGAAACAGTCTGCTTTGACACAGGTTGTCCATTTTACCTTCAAAAGAAATGAACATGTGATCAGGTGATTTGAAAGACTTTGTTCTATCAAAATAAAACCTAAGTCATCTGTGCACATCTAGGGTATGGAGGATCCTTTCTCCCTCAGTTTTGTGTTTAGAAAAGAAAACAGGGAGATGGGTAATTTGGCTTAAAGTAAAGTTGGTTACCAATTTAGGCATAAAGAAGGATTATACAGTAATGGCTCATTAGTATTCAAAAACACACATTGGTTAAAAAGCCAAACCAGCGTGCATGTTGTAAATTGAGTATATATCAATAGAAAAAAAATCCAGCCACTGAAGTATCACTGAGCAACCAGACTTTTCTACTGTCATATGCTACAGAGGACTGAGCAAAATACAAGAAAAATCAATTATGTTCTGCAAAACTAAAGAAATAGAAATGTATCTGATTTTCCTTGTATTTCTGTGCTGTCCTTCTTAAAATCACTGCAGACCGTTGTACCTCTGAACTCTCCAGATCTTCTCAAAATGTTCAGATTTGTGCCTCATTGTTTTGGTCTTTTCCTCATAAAAATGTAGTTCTCAGGCAAGTCACTTGGGACTGAAGTTATTAAATGATGACAGGCTTCATATCCTTCAGAAAATTCATGCCAACACAAAATCTCTCCTTCAAACAGATTTCAAAGTTTAAAATCTGCCCATAATTTTGGATCCTTGTTCTCTTACCACCACCAAAGTTTGTGAGACCAACAGGACATTAGAAGAGTTTATGGTCTTGGGTTAGGACCACAAAACATTTTCAAATATCAGACAAGTAAATATTGATGGCATTTAAGAATTAATGTATGTTATAGATTTTATAAGAGTGTGTAGGACTTTGTTTCTGTTTATAATAAGTTATTTTAATTAGCCATTTACAATTTTCTAAGTGATATGAGTTTTAACAACAGTTTTTTTATATTTATTTATTTTCATCTTCTACCCATGTCTTTAATTAAAGGATGGTGTAGTGATTAAACAAAATATATAGTTATTTTAGTATTATCATTAGGATGAATTGGACCATGGTATGGTTTATGTACAATATGTTTCCTAATATGCATTTATACACTTTTTATAACAATATTCCATTGTGCATTATTTATCCATGTACTCAATATATGTATTATATATATTTACTGAATTATTTTGCTGATAGTAATATATACTTTATAATGGGTGACTAAATGAAACAGAATCATGATGGGTTAGATTAGGCTGGCCTTTATATGGTATGACTTTTTGAAATTATGATTTGCACTTCAAGATCTAGATTATGTTCATGGTGTGTGTTTTCTGCTTTTTCAATCTATATTAATAACTGTACTCCTTAATTGCATTTATTGTTAATTTTCAGGTCAGTATACCTTTAAGGCAGTCATGTCTTTTTAGAGGAAGTTATAAATCCAGTCTGTTAATGCACACCATCAGTTCTGAAGAAGTCCCATCATTTATGTTGGACAAACGTGCTTGACTGTTCATCAAGAAAATATATGTATTCATGAACTTTTCTTGGTAGATGTTTGGACATGAGAAGGACTAACTAGAATGCCTTGAGCCCTTCAGTTGCATATGTTCCCGAGCAGGTATTTTGGTTAACATTTTGAAATCCTGGTAAATGACTACATTCTATAAATGCATGAGCAATCGTGTCTTTATATCCGCAACCTTATTTTTATTTCACAATTCTCTCCTTTTTCAATTTATATTTTATACTTGCTTTTACTGGCAGCTTATCTGCAGACAAACAGTATAAAGAAATTACCCTCATTCACCGATATGTATATAGACCCATTTTCCTTTTAATTTCTATATTTTTTGTTTCACATAGAAATCGTATTCATCAACATAGTAATGTTTTCTGTTGTAACATTTTGCCACTTTATTAATTTGAACGCAACAACTGCTTTCAGTTGAAATACATTTTTAATAACTTTACATTAATACTTTTCTGCACTCTCCACATTTTCCCTTGCAAAATATTTTGTCAAAAAGTCCCATACTTCTTATGTAGTAGCATACCTAAAAAAATCCTGATCCAACAAAATAATAATATTATGAACTGATTCTTTAATATCTGGAATCTTTTCTTTAACATCTGTAATCCTTCATCCCATAATCACTTATGCTTAATAGACAGAAGGCATAGTTTGTTACTCCTTTCTGTGTTATTTTCATTATTAACTATCGCCAGTATTAGATTAAGCAGCTGGATGCCAGTTATACGTATGTATGTACAGTATGTATGTATATCTATTTCTATATATATATATATATATATATATATATATATATATATATATATATATATATATAATACGGGTCCTCTTCATATGATCAAACTTTCAAAAGTTTGACTTTTATATGGCCGAGACCATATGATCGAACTTTTGAAAGTTTGAAATTCTTAACAGAGATGTCCGTACAGAGTAGAACAGGAAGATTTCTCTTTTCTGCACTGTAGTGCAATCCCAGAGTTGGTATATATAAATAGCAGGGGGTGGAGGGGGTGCAGAGGGGCTTGGCCCCCTGCTAAAACCATTCAGGTAATTTTTTTTTTTTTTTTTACTTTTTTATTAGATGTTTAAACTTTCAAATGTTCAATCATATGGTCTCGGCCATATGAAAGTCGAACATTTGAGTCTGATTTTATTTACTGACATTTATTGACATTTGTTAACTGGGTTTGTCCAACTGGGCTTGTAGCCCATTTTCAGTGGAGACCCGAGGAGAAAAGCTCCAGTAGTACATTTCAAACAAGTACAATTTAAACAATATTGATATAATAGCAGTTATAGCAAAAATATTCACATATGTTGGGTTACGTGCATAAAGTTAAAGTTGCATTAAAAAGAAGCTACATGAGAATTTTATATTGATATAGTTCAATAGGTCAACAATAACACTTTTTTGTTTGTATAAAATTATGCAAAGGCATAGCAGACACATTGGAGAGAGAGGTGTAATGAGGTACTAAGTATGGTCCTTTTGAGGGTACATAAAGGGAAGGAAGACTAGGTAGGGTCATGGCAAGGGCAGGTTCTGGAGATGAGAAAATAAGCTTTTAGTTCATTTTTAAAGTGTGAGGTGTGGGAGAATGAACATAAGTCAAGGGGAAGTTTGTTCCAAGCATGGGCAAGGGAGTGTTTGTAGAGTAGTTTGCCTACTGACCTTTTTGGGTGGTAGATATCAAGTAATTGTTGGTTAGAAGTATGGATCATCTGAAGTAGACCCATATATACGCACACACACACACACATACACACACACACATATATATATATATATATATATATATATATATATATCTACATTCACTTCATAATCTGGAAATAGTGAAATCTCGAATTTCAGTTTTTCGAGACCATGGAATCAAATCCACACAACATTGAAACACCAAAACCGGAAAGCACAAAACCGCAAAATTCAAATCACCTAAAACACAGCACACACCAGACCACACATATACCACAACACCCACATCACAGCATAAACAAAAAAACAACACACATCCACAAACCTACAAAACAATTAAGCAGGGGGAGAGCCCCCCTGCACCTCTCATGTGGGGAGCTATGCCCACACCCCCCTACTTATATATACAAACTCTGAGATGTCACAGACAGTAAACAAAAGCAAATACACACACACACATACACACACACACACACACACACACACACACACACACACACACACACACACACACACACACACACACACACACATTCCACAGTCCCTCACACACACATCACACATATCAGCACACTCACATACACTCAAACTCCCACCCAAAACCCTTACAAAACAATAACTTACCTTGACATAACACCTAAATCCACACATAGTACCACACACCATCCACATACAATCCCGGGCATTACGTAGTGTAAAGCCATAACCACGAATTTGAGATATTTGAATTTGCGATTTTGCACTTTCGCTATGTTCAAACTTCGACTTTAGTCTCAAAATACTGAAATTCGATATTTCAGTATTTCGAGATTATAAAGTGTTTCTATACATTTATATATTTATATATATCTATATATATCTATATATATATATATATATATATATATATATATATATGGGTTACATTAATTTCATTGAAAGCTCATTTGACTGACAAACATTTTAGTTGGACCAAATCACGGAAACTTCATTTCACTGACACTTCATTTGACTAAACAATATAAAACCAAAAGCAGAGAATATAACATGAAAGTAAGTGGGGGGTTATGCCCCCCACCCCCCTAACTATATATACTAACTCCAGAGTCGCACTTCGGTGGGGAAAAGGACATATTCCTTTTACTTGTGTTACAGTGCACTAGAAATTGCCAGTACTAATGTTCAGTCAAATGAAGTGTCTCATTTGGTCTCAGTCAATGAGCTTTTGACGTAATGAAGGTAACCCATATATATATATATATATATATATATATATATATATATATATATATATACACACACACACACACACACACACACACATATATATATATATATATATATATATATATATATATATATATATATATATATATAAAACATTTCTAGTTTCAAATAAATATTTTGCAGGTATACTGCAGCTGACTTTTTTAATCTCATCAGGCAACTATTCATGTGATACTTGTATAAAAAATGGTATCCATTTGATATGTTGGGACCTACTAGAAGGAGTAACGACTGGACACACACAAAACCTCTATTGAACTGGCTACTCTTTTCAGTTCCTAATTCATTTACACCATAGCTAATCTAACCACCACCTTTCCTACTAACACCATTACCACTAAGAAAGCTGATGACCAAATCATCTCAGAAAATAATCCTACCTCAACTCTAACCTAAAATTCTCCCCTATACCCACCACTACAATCTTCTTCTTCTTTCAGCTGCTCCTGTTTGGGGTCACCACAGCAGGTCAACTGTTTCCATTTCTTTCTGTCCTCTGCATCTTGCTCTGTCACACCAACCACCTGCATGTCCTCTCTCACCACATCCATAAACCTTATCTTAGGCCTTCCTCTTTTCCTGTTACCTGGCAGCTTCATCCTTTGCATCTTTTTCCCAATATACTCTGCATCCGTCCTAAGCACATGTCCAAACTAGCATAAACTTGCCTCTCTGGCTTTGTCTCCAAACCTTCCAACCTGGGCTGACCCTCTAATATACTTATTCCTAATCCTGTCTATCCTCCTCACAGCCAGTGCAAATCTTAACATCTTTAACTCTGCCACATCATGCTCTGACTCCTGCCTTTTTGTCAATGCCACTGTCTCCAACCCATATAACATAGCTGGTCTCACTACCCTCTTGTAGACCTTCCCTTTCACTCTTACTGGTACTCGTCTGTCACAAATCACTCCTGACACTCTTCTCCATCCACTCCATCCTGCTTGTACTCTCTTCTTCACCTCTCTTCCACACTCACCATTGCTCTTAACTGTTGATCCCAAGTATTTAAACTCATCCACCTTCGCCACCTCTACTCCCTGCATCCTCACCATTCCTCTATCCTCCCTCTCATTCACACACATATATTCTGTCCTAGTCCTGCTGACCTTCCTTCGTCTTCTCTCTAGAGCATATCTCCATCTCTCCAGGGTCTCCTCCACCTGTTCCCTACTCTCACTACAGATCACAATGTCATCTGCAAACATCATAGTCCACGGGGGACTCCTGTCTGTTCTCGTCTGTCAACCTGTCCATCACCATTGCAAATAAGAAAGGGCTCAGAGCTGATCCTTGATGTAATCCCACCTCCACCTTAAATGCATCCATCACTCCCACCGCATACCTCACCGCTGTCACATTACCCTCGTACATATCCTGTACCACTCTTACATACTTCTCTGACACTCCCAACTTCCTCATACAATACTACAACTCCACTCTAGGCACCCTGTCATATGCCTTCTCTGAATCCACAAAGATACCCACCGCTACAATAAAAAAGCTTTCTTAAACTAAAACCCTGTACTCTGGCCCTTGACAATCTATCCCCACACTTCCTGCAGCTAGCTGCAAACTCTATAGCTTATCCCATTAGCATACTCATTAACAGATTGATTAAAGAATCCCTTATCCCAGACAACTGGAAAAAAGCATTCATGCTCCCCTTACACAAAGGTGGCGCCAACACAGACACCACATTTTTTCTACGCATAGCAATTCTTTCACCACTCTCTAAAATACTGGAAAAATGCATCCATGCCCAACTACTCAACCACCTGATTGAAAATCTAATTCTATCACCCACTCAGCAAGGTTTCCAGACCAGGACACAGCACCACTACCACCCTCCTATCTTTCCTTGATACAGTTAACCGGGCATGGGATTCTGGTAAAATAATCGCTTCACTTTTCCTCGACCTCTCCAAAGCTTTTGATACCATTTCCTAAACTATCCTCCTTTCTAAACTATCCACCCTCCAGATTTCTCTTCCTACCCTACAATGGTTCAATAGCTATCTCTCCAGTATGTAGTAATCCACCAAATGGCAACAATCATACTCTACCTTCCTCAATACTTCCACAAGGGTAACCCAAGGCTCCATACTTGGTCCTGTCTTATTTAGCAACTTTATTAACAGCTTTCACTCTACTCTCCCTCACTGCTCAGTAACCCAGTATGCTGATGACTCTACAATAATATGCCCTGCAAATTCCATCTCTGAACTCCAGCAAATCACCCAGAATGGCCTCACCTCTACTGAATCTTGGATGCTTAATCTTTATCTTGCCCTAAATCCGAAAAAAAAAAAAAAACTAAACTGGTAATTTTTACCCCTAAGAAAACCACTTCCCTAGATTACAAAAAAAAAAAACTCTTCACTATACAAGCCCAAGACAATATCACTATAGAAGTTGTCCTGCGCATTAAATTACTAGGCATTATTATAGATGAAAACCTTAACTTTGACCTACACATAAACAATAACAAAAAAAAAAAAAACACAACAAAAGCTTGGCATGCTCTACTGGCACCAACATTTTCTTATCCTCTCTACTAGACAAACTCTTGCAACTATCTTTTGATTACCCTTTCTCCTTTATGGTCGCCCTCTCCTCACTAATATCCAAAATTCTACAAAATCCGAACTTGATATGTGTTACAACAGAGTAGCAAAATTTGCCAACAAGGCCAAATTCTCATCAGACCACTGTAACTAACTGAAACAATTAGGGTGGCTGGAACTCTCCAACAATCTCTCATTCACCCAACTAACTACAGGGCACAAAAATCTACAGACCCACAGACAGTCCTGCTCTCTCAACTCTACTTGCCAAATACCTACCCAGCAGGCAACTAAGATCTGAAAATCATCTACTTCTAAAAGTGGGAAAGCACACTTTAACTGCTGGTCAACTCCTCTGCTCCATCACCATTGCCAAACTATGGAACTCACTTCCACCTTCTATAAGAAACTTAGGCAGCACCACCACCTCCAAACAAATACTGAAACACCATCACAAGTCTTCCTGGCTATATTCCTGCTCTATAACCTAACCTCCTCCTTCTCCTTATATGATAACTAAACTCCTTTGCTTTTTGCTACTAGAGACTGATGATACTTTCTCCATATTTATTTTTTTTCATCACTTGTTGATACTGGTACAACAATACTGATTAATAGATCTGTTTTACCTCTGATTGAATTCATCTGCCAACCAACTAAATTCCTGCTGTTATGTATATATTCTGTATGTATTACTGTAATCACTATGTGTAACACTGTTTCTACTTCTGTACCAATTAATGTTTACATTTTTTCTGTATCTATGTTCTATTTGGAGCTTTTCTCCCTGGGCTTCCACTGAAAATGGGCTCTTTTAGGCCCAGTGTACTTTCCTGGTAAACAAATGTAATCAAATAAATAAATAAATACATATGGTGACTGAATGGCCGAAAGAAAGGGCTTGCATATACTAAGCCTGAGATGCCAATTTTCTGAATATTCCCTTTTCACTGAGGTATATAGATCTTGGAGCTGCTATACATAAGTTCGGTGGGTGTGGCTGCGCAGGGGGATCTTGACCCTCTCCTGCAAAAAGAAGTTTAAAGAATGAGTGATTTGCAAGGGTCACTATTTTCATGTGTTTTTGGTCTTTTTTTTTTTTTGGCTTGTCAGCACTTTGCATTTCAAGTGCTAACATTTCAAAAGAGAGAAGGGAAAAAAAATGTTCTTTATGGCATTTTTTTAATAAAAGCTATAACTAAGCCATCCACATCAGTCACAGTCCTTTAATCCACAACACCAAATATTTTATGTAGCTGTTCCAGTGTAGAATCTGAAACACTTTCTTGTTTACATCCAAACTTTTAACAGACCACAGCTTTTATAACTTAATTAATTCTGCATTATATTTACTCTCCATGTAGCTCTCTGAAATCAGTATAGTACATTTATTGTTTTGAACCATAACCCCCTTATTTAATAATCTCTATGCAAGATTTCCTGTCCTGTATTTCGAAAAGAAAATATTAACTTCTTTTTTCTCTACAAATAATATCACTGTCATTTAACCAGTTTAGTATCAAAATAAAGAAAGCAGTCATGATGAATATTCACATCCCTGAACCATAACCATGAATACTTTCAAGCCGACTGCTCAGAATGTCGATTGTTTTGGACAGAATAAAATCAGCATTTGACCCATAATGGATTATTCACCATCCAGAAAAAAACACTGGAAAAAAAAAACATACACACATCTACTGTTTTGCATGGGGCAAGCCTCCCCTGCACCCCCAAACCCCCTGCTAATTATATATTCTAACTACAAGATTGCACTATAGTGAGGAAAAGGGTAATTTTCCGAATCCGCACTGTAGTGCAATACAATTCAAAACACTGACACACAAAACTGCAAACACAAGCTACGTGTCGATGTTTGGAAGTTGACAGGATTTGCGTTTGCAGTTTTGCCTTTTTGCACCCTTACCTTTGACCTTCTGACAACCAGTAAGATGGGTTCCTTTATTTTTATAGTAAGCCCATATAATCATATATTTATCTTTTTTGTAACATTCATGTAGGTCTTTTCTGTCTTAAAGCATCATTGTCCTCTTTGGTGCTTCATGTTCTAATACGTTTCTTATATTTCATTTCTTTTTATTCTTTAATTTCTCTTTCTCTCTCACTGCAAATATCCTTACATTTTAGTTTAAAAACAACCCACTATTATGTTCAACTATAATAAAAAAAATCATCATCAAAATATGATATTTCCAAAAAGTCTTATCATTTCCTTCACTTTCTTAGAATGTATACTTTTTTTTCATAACCCCCTTAGATGTTATCTCAGTCTAATTGTATTTTAATCCTTATATAGTATGCTTCAAACAGGTAATAATCTTAGCATCATGGTATCATATTGTCATAACAGAATATTAGGCAAACAACTGTAAAAGACCCTTTTAAACCTCAAGTAATATGAATGGAACAAAAAGTGGTGAGCAAAACATTGCTTTTTTAAGATCTACCTGATCATATTACATAATCAGCTTAATTTTTAAAATCTTCTGTCTTCTCATGTCTATAAGTGAAATCATGCATATTTCCTGGTATCAACCCTCCCCACTATTCTTCCTTTATGTCTCTTAACATCAGTTCCCCATCTTTTCTCAAATTTAAGTTTTAGTCTTCTTTAATTATTGCAATTGTAACAAGTGTGTACTCTCTAACACATTTGTAGGTGTATTTGCACCTATTATTTGCAAAAGCAACGTCTACTTCTTAAATCCACTACCAGTGGTCAATCTAGTTTAACCATAAAGTATTTCAATTTTATTTTTGTTACTTAACATGCATATCCCAAAAGTCAGTGCGGTATTTTTCCACAACTGCTTAGACAAATCTATGGCTACAATAAACCATTATAACACCACCTACAATATGTGCACATTATTTTAAAGCAACCAAACTTCTAAAGTAATTTTCTATACTGTTATACATTCAATGCATTAATAAACCCACATGTTTTTAAAACCTTCTTTTGTTTTCTTTCCTTTTCTTTGTTTGGTTTGCTATATTTCCCAATTAATCTTCCCCTCATTCCTCTTGTCATGCTGGATTCCCCAAGTTTCTTCTTTAGAGGTAAGCAAGCTATGCCTATTTTCTTCTCTGTTCCCTTCATGTTTGTTTCAAATATCAAAATTGCTCATCTAGGTCAGATTTAATGCTCTCATACTCGTTTTCAAACATAACCTGTTTAATTTCAGTAACATCAAAATGCATATATTGTATCTTTCCTCCCAGCAAGCACCATCATCATTTACACCTTGAACAGCCTGCCATTGCTCTTTTCCTTCAAAACTATTTTCTAAGACGTCCATCCAAACAAAACATTAGTAGCCTACCTCTCCATATTTTCTACTCTTTATACTACAATACCTACCATGTTGATCTTTTTCTCCATATTGAACACATCTATGGAATGGACAATCAATCAACAAATGTGAAAACTCCCCACCCACACACAAACAGACACACACACTGTGATACCGACAGAACCGGTGGATAAGCCCATGAAATACGGGATAAACAAGCACCTATGTAACTTGAGTATCTGATTGGTAGACCCCAGTGGACATGCTCTGGAAACAACACCTCTCAATGCATAGTACTGAGTACTGGTGTTCCCCAAGGTTGTGTGCTCAACCCCTTGCTCTTCTCCATCCTTACCCATGACTGTGCTGTGAAACATAAGTCAAACCATATTATAAAATTCGCTGACCGTACCACAGTCATGGGTCTTATTAGTTGTGGAAATGAACATAACTACAGGGATGAGGTGAACACTTTGATTGCCTGCTGAGACAGGGACAATATGGACCTGAATGTTAATAAGACCAAAGAAATGATTATGGACTTCAAGACAAAGCCGACAGTTCACCAACCACTCACTATCAAAGGGGAGGTAGTACAGAAAGTCAAAACAACCAAGTTCTTGGGCCTTCATATCTCTGATGACCTCTCCTGGGCTGCTAATACCAACCATATAGTCAAGAAGGCTCAACAGAGGCTTCATCTCCTGAGAAAGCTCAAAAAGGCCAGGCTATCACTGTCTGCTTTTACCACTTTTTACATTGGAGCTATCCAAAGCATCCTCACTAGCATCTTCATAGCATGGTTCAGCAACTGCACAGTTGCTGAGAAGAAGAAACTACAGAGGGTGGTGAAGGTGGCTGAGAAAATCTTGGGCACAAACCTCCCATCTATTCAGGAGCTTTTCTTTACAAAAGCAAGAAAGAGAACATCTAAAATACTTGTTGATTCGACCCATCCAGCCCACAACTGGTTCTCAGAACTTGTGTCTGGAAGGAGGTACCACAGCTTCTGCTGTAGGACTACCAGATTCAGGAACAGTTTGTATCCTCTAGCTGTGAGACTTATTAATACAGCCACCAGCCATAATATCTGATACACTGAAGGCTCTTTTTCATTTAATCCTGCTGCTCTGAGCAATTACTGCCAGCATTAATATTATGCAATATGATGGCTATACCGAGTCACGTCTGAGGTTAACAAGTGCAATATGGTAACTAAACAGCTGCTATTCACTCGTCTCTATTTATTCTCTATCTTAATAGTGTAGGGGTTTGGTGGTGGGTATTTATTTGATATTTATCACTGGATAATGGGTATTGAATGTGTTTATGTAATGTGAACTACTTCTTGCATGCCATTATGTGTTATATTCTTTTTTATGTTATTCTTTGATACTGCTGTATCTATGTTATTTGCACTGCATTTCTCTCATGAGCTGACATTTGTAATTTTGTTTAGGCTGCACTTGTGTGATCCTAAATGACAATAACGTTTCTCTGAATCTTTGAATGTTTGACACACACACACACACACACACACACACACACACACACACACACACACACACACACACACACACACACACACACACGCACACACACACACACACACACACACACACACACACACACACACACACACACACGCACACACGCACACACTCTCACATACACACACACATACACACACACACACACACACACACACACACACACACACACACACACACACACATACACACACACACACACACACACACACACACGCACACACGCACACACACACACACACACACACACACACACACACACACACACACACACACACACACACACACACACACACACACACACACACACACACACACACACACACACACACACACTGTGGTTTCCAGTGGTTCAGCATGCTTTCATTCACAGGACATTTAGAGACAACTACCTCTATGAATGTTTGGGGTTATTAAAAAGTAGTACAGAATCATAAGGCAACCCGTGTAGAAGATTATATATGAAAGAGAAGTGCACTGTTTGGTTCTCTGAGAAGAGTAGCTGATTTTAAGAACAATCTGAGCACATATTATGAGAATAATTGTTTTGGTATATTGGCAGGCTGGAAGGGCATTGTTGCCCTTGCCTGAAATATTTGCATGCATGTCTTAACAATACCCACATTTGACAAACAACATAAATTCTCATACTTAATGGCCAGTGAAACCCATGTTTCACATGCTTCACTACATATGTTATATTCATCTGTTACTCATTTTAGCCTTATGAACAGCATTACATTTTTTCTTTTGAATACAATTCAATCTCATGTTTTTGCAGCCCATCAGGTCTAAATTTCAAAAGTAGCCTTCATTTTGTTAAGAATCTAAATTCATTTATAATGTATTATTCCATAGTTTAATGTCTCTTTTTAATGAACTCTGCTACAAAACAAGCCTCTAAATATAAAAAAAAATTGTGAACATCTCATTTAGGAATTGTTCATTTCAATATTTTATTATATATCAAAATTGTAGTGACTCAAAACAGCTTTATAATATTGTACTACACTATATACCTCTCCATTTTTAGTGATGAATTTACTTTAACTCAAACTATAGATCTTTTTCTTGGGTGGCCGCAGTGGTGCAGCAGTTAGCATTGCCACCTCACAGCAAGAGGTCCTCCGGTTCAGTTTTTGACTGGGGTGCCATCTGTGTGAAGTCTGCATGTCCTCCCTATGGTCGAGTGTGTTTGTTCCGGTTTACTCCCAAAGACATGCTGTAGGTGGATTGGACACTCTAAATTGGCCCTAAGTGTGAGTGCATGCATGTGTGTGCCTTCTGTGGAAGGTTGAGCACCAGGCTGGCAACTCGACACTGTAAAACTCCACTGCCATTCATGAGCGGACAGGTGATCCGCTGTGTCGACCCCTAACTGGGAAAAGCTGAAAGAAGAAGATAGATCTTTTTCTTTTTTTTTTTTTTTATTTTTGTACATCCACTGTGGTACCTTCATGAACAGTTCTGACTGCTGCAGCCTACAAGTCAGACTTCTTGGAGACACCATCCATTCAGACTGTGTCACCATTTCATCGTCATATTGCACTCAACTTATATCAAATGTTGACCTTTTTAAATTTTCTTCAGTATATCATTTCTTTATGAAGTACAGGAAACAACAGCATCTATATGTTTCACATTTCCTCTTTACAGTACCATTTTTCTTTGCAAAGTTTAAGTCCATGACACGCCACCATAATCATTAGGTTTCTCAATACTCACTAATTGGTACAATTCAGGGTCTCTTAATTCACCAGACTGCAGTTCAGCTATGAGAAAGTTTTCTTCATTACTGCCCTTAAAATCACCATCAGTTATCTTTGCAGACTGGAAAAAGGAAACATTTTAGACCTTTCACTATATTATTACAATTTCAACTTCAGTAACACTCGCATCTGATGATGTGGTGGCTCTATCCCCTGTTGCCTCTTTTCCAGAAAAGAACCGGGGAACTTCCCCATTGTCCTGTACAAATATCCACAACACAGTATGAATGTCACCTCAGGCCTCCCCTGAAAATAGATGATTATTCAAGTGGGACTTACCTTGTAATCAAAATGCAAAAATTAAAAAAAAACAAACCAAAAAAAAAAAAAAAAAAAAAAAAAAAAAGCATTAATTTGGGGTCGGGTATTTTGTATGGTTACTACACAATACTGCTTTGTGATTAATAGAATGATTATATATTTTTGTCTAAATAAAAAAAAATAATAACAGTACTGATTGATTTCTGCTTATTTGAGCAGCTTTTATTCTGCTTCAGCAAATTGTAGACTGCAAGTTAAAGTGAAAGCACTGAGATCAAGAATGTGATTTTTTTTCTATGAAAACTCCTGTCTGTCTACAAACCCGTCAAATCTGTTGGGCATTGTCTGTACTCCTACAAGGTTGCTAAGGCTCCTGTCTGTCTACAAACCCATCAAATCTGCTGGGCATTGTCTGTACTCCTACAAGTTTGCTAAGGTCTGGAACTCCTTACCTGTATCTATTAGGTCTATACCCTCCCTTCCACGTTTAAAAATCACTGTGAAAGATTTCTAACTAAAATATGGCTCTGTTTGTCCTCAAAACCAGGATAAAGTATATCCCTAAATGTGAGCAAGTACCTTTTCTTTCCTTATACCTCCTTACTCTCCCTTCTTCACTTACTTCCTTACTGCTATCTATTTCTCTTCCCCGATTTTCTCTCTAAATATACAATAAGCCTGTTTTTCTCTCTCACTTCATATTCAATTTCTATTTATATTAGACTAACTTACCTTTAATTTCTCTACAAACGGTCTAAAATTTCTCTAAATATTAAATGATTGTCATGTACCTTACTTTGATTTTTGATCAGTGTTTTTATGTTATGTAAAATTTGTTATAATTATTTAAACTGCAGATGTTTTGTTTTTATTTTATTCTTGAAGATTGTAAAATTATTGTTGTTAAAATGTTTTGTAATAATTTCGAGCTTTTCTCCTCAGGCCTCCTCTGAAAATGGGTTTCCACACAGTCAAACATTCCCAACAATGAAATGTCAGTAAATAAACAATAAATAGTTAAAAAAAGCAAATACATTTACAACATGACGTGTTGTTATGAAGAACTGATTATGGATGTACTATAAGCACATGGCAGAAACAAAATAAAGCAGTCAGCCATCAGTACATCAAGCATGCCAAATCCATTAATTATTACAATATGAGAATGTATTTGCCTGTAGTGTTAGTAATGCAACAGTTACATTATTACAAATGTGGTTTCACTTAATACTCAGTTTTTGATTCATGATATTAATGGAAAATCTCGATCAACTAAGTGAAATATTTTCCAAAAGTTGTTATGTTTCATTTCAATCAGTATTATGCTTTCTGACAATATAGTGATATAGGGCTATGATAAAAACAGATGCATAATACATTACAAACAACTATAAATTTAAACATGAGCAAATACAGTTATTTAACACCTCAAAATTATGAATGGCATTCAAAGAGATACATTACACTTTTGAACGATGTTGGCAAAGGACAAAACTATGGCAGAAGTAAATGGTGAATATACAAACAAAAACTTGCAATGCTTATGGGTAAGTAGGTGTGATTAACTATATATGAATGAGCCAGGCAGCAAATATGCAAGTGAACTTAACTATACAGTGTAGCTGTACAGGTAGACAAAACAATGCAGTCAATATATATTTCCAAAATACTGGAAACAATCAATAGAGCATCTGAATACCAGATAATGTGCTCTCTTGACAACAGCAAGCATTGACATACGTAGACCACTATGGCTCAATATTAGTTATAGCAATGAGGTTGTGCATGTTACCACACAAATGGTTTGAATGGTTTAAATTGTTGCAGACTAATAAGTAGCATTATATTAGTTACAGCTGCTCTACTCTGATGTCCATATATGTGGACACTCTTAGATTCATAAATGGGAAAAAATTGGCGAAAAGTAGGAAAAGGGGAAGATCAAGCATAGGGTGCTACATGAGGTCAATGTGTAGGAGTAAGCAGAATTGGAGGGAGGAGGTGAAACTTTCAAAGACAGGATCTCATTTTTTTTGGTAAAAAGGAGGGAAGAAGGGGCAGGATAGTGCAGCAGGGTTTAGGGAAAGGGGGGGGTAGTGCAATAGGGCAGAAAGGCAACACAGACAATCAAGGGTGAAAATGTACACAATAGGAGAGGGGAGATTTGCAGGTACTGATGAAAATAGAGGGCAGACAAATTGTGATTGAGAGTGTTGACAAATGCATTGAGTGTGGATGAGACAGAAGAGGAAGAAAGCACATTTCTCTGGGGACAGAGTGCAAAAGGAGCAGCTGCTATGTAGTTCCCATTCCAGTACAGGGGGACAATACAGTGATCCATCACCCAGTGATGGAACATGGTTGGTGGTCTATGTCACATCCTCTTCTTATGGCCCAGTTGTATGGACTGGCCATTTGAGCACATTTGCTATTTCCCTCAGAGTAACTCCATGTGGGTCATATATCTTTCCATTGCTAAATCCACCATAGCTTCCCACCACCTTCTTCAGCTGTCACCAGGCCATGTCAGGCAATTCAGGGGAGCTATATGCCAGTGAGAAGCCAGAAGACCTCTTCACTGAGTCTGTCACATTTACATCACCCTCATGAATTTCAGCTGAAAACAGAACTGGAGCAGGAATGCAGGTGTTTGCCAAGCACATCCAGTGTCCAGCCTTACACTCATCATCTTCTTTTGGCTGTTACCGTTAGGGGTCGCCACAGCAGATCACCTGTTTCCATTTCTTCCTGTCCTCTGCATCTTGCTTTGTCACACCAACCACCTGCATGTCCTCTCTCACCACATCCATAAACATTATCTTAGGCCTTCCTCTTTTCCTGTTACCTGGTAGCTTCATCCTTAGCATCTTTTTCCCAATATACTCAGCATCCCTCCTCAGCACATGTCCAAACCAACATAATTGTGCATCTCTGGCTTTGTCTCCAAACCTTCCAACCTGGGCTGACCCTCTAATATACTTATTCCTAATCCTGTCCATCCTTGTCACACCCAGTGCAAATATTAACATCTTCAACTCTGCCACGTCAAGCTCTGACTCCTGCCTTTTTGTCAATGCCACTGTCTCCAACCCATATAACATAACTGGTCTCTTGTAGACCTTTCCTTTCACTCTTACAGGTACTCGTCTGTCACAAATCACTCCTGACACTCTTCTCCACCCATGCCATCCTGCCTGTACTCTCTTCTTCACCTCTCTTCCACACTTACCTTTACTCTGAACTATTAACCCCAAGTATTTAAACTCATCCACCTTTGCCACCTCTACTCCTTGCATCCTCACCATTCCTCTATCCTCCCTCTCATTCACACACATATATTCTGTCTTAGTCCTGCTGACCTTCATTCCTCTTCTCTCTAGAGCATATCTCCATCTCTCCAGGGTCTCCTCCACCTGTTCCCTACTCTCACTACAGATCACAAGGTCATCTGCAAACATCATAGTCCACGGGGACTCCTGTCTGATCTTGTCTGTCAACCTGTCCATACCTTTGCAAATAAGAAAGGGCTCAGAGCTGATCCTTGATGTAACCCCACCTCCACCTTAAATGCATCTGTCACTCCCACCGCAGACCTCACCGCTGTCACACTACCCTCGTACATATCCTGTACCACTCTTACATACTTTTCTGACACTCCTGACTTCCTCATACAATACCACAACTCCTCTCTAGACACCCTGTCATATGCTTTCTCTAAGTCTACAAAAACACAATGCAACTCCTTCTGACATTCTCTGTACTTCTCCATCAACACTCTCAGAGGAAAGATTGCATCTGTAGTGCTCTTTCCCGGCATGAAACCATACTGCTGATCACTAATCATCACGTCCCTTCTTAACCTAGCTTCCACTACTCTTTTCCATAACTTCATGCTGTGACTGATCAGTTTAATCCCTCTGTAGTTACTACAGCTCTGCGCATCACCATTATTCTTAAAAATCGGTACCAAAACACTTTTTATCCATTCCTCAGGCATCCTCTCACTTTCCAAGATTTCATTAAACAATCTGGTTAAAAACTCCACTGTCATTTCACCTAAACACCTCCATGCTTCCACAGGTATGTCATCTGGGCCAACAGCCTTTCCATTCTTCATTCTCTTCATAGCTATCCTTACTTCCTCCTTGCTAATCCATTGCACTTCATGATTCACTATCCCTACATCATCCAACCTTCTCTCCCTCTCATTCTCTTCATTCATCAACCCCTCAAAGTACTCTTTCCATCTCCTCAACACACTCTCCTCGCTTGTGTGTATGTTTCCCTCATTATCCTTTATCACCTTTACCTGCTGCACATCTTTCCTAGCTTGGTCCCTCTGTCTAGCCAATTGGTACAGGTCCTTTTCTCCCTCCTTAGTGTCCAACCTTTCATACAACTCTTCATATGCCTTATCCTTAGCCTTCACCACCTCTCTCTTTGCCATGCACCTCATCTCCTTATACTCCTGCCTACTTTCTTCATCTCTCTAACAATCCCACTTCTTCTTTGCCAACCTCTTTCTCTATATACTCTCCTGTACTTCCTCATTCCACCACCATGTCTCCTTGTTGTCCTTCCTCTGTCCAGATGTGATACCAAGCACCCTTCTAGCCGTCTCTCTTACTAGCTCTGCTGTAGTTACCCAGCTATTTGGTAACTCTTCACTGCCACCCAGTGCCTGTCTTAACTCATCCCTGAACTCCCCCCCACAATTACCCTTTTTCAATTTCCACCATTTGATCCTTGGTGCTGCCCTAACACACCTCCTTCTCCTCTTCTTGATCACCAACGTCATCCTACAAACCACCATCCTATGCTGCCTGACTACACTTTCTCCGGTCACCACCTTACAGTCTCCAATCTCCTTCAAACTGGCCCTACTACATAACATATAATCCACCTGTGTGCATCTTCCTCCACTCTTGTATGTCACCCTATGCTCCTCCCTCTTGTTAAAATATGTATTCACCACAGCCATCTCCATCCTTTTTGCAAAATCCACTACCATTTGACCTTCTGCATTCCTTTGTTTAACACCATACCTACCCATCACTTCCTCATCCCCTCTGTTCTCTTCACCAACATGCCCATTGAAATCTGCTCCAATCACCACTCTCTCACCCTTGGGTACAGTCATCACCACTTCATCCATTTCACTCCAAAATTTTTCTTTCTCATCCATTGCACACCCAACTTGTGGAGCATATGCACTAACAACATTCATCATTACACCATCAATTTCCAGCTTCATAAACATCACTCTATCTGACACTCTTTTCACCTCCAAAACACTCTTGGCATACTGTTCCTTCAGAATAACTCCTACGCCATTTCTCCTCCCATCCACACCATGATAAAACAATTTGAACCCACCTCCGATACACCTAGCCTTACTCCCCTTCCATCTGGTTTCTTGCACACACAATATACCAACCTTCCTTCTGTCCATCATATCAGCTAGCTCTCTCCTTATACCAGTCATACTGCCAACATTCAAAGTTCTGACCCTCACTACCACAGTCCTAGCCTTTCTCCTCTCTTCCTGCCTTCGGCCATGTCTTCCACCTCTTCCCCTCTTTTGGCCAACAGTAGCCCAATTTCTGCCAGCACCCTGTAGGCTAACAGTATTGGTGGCGGTTGTTGTTAACCTGGGCCTCGACTGATCCAGTATAAAAATGTTTATTGGTGTATCCAATATCCAGCCTTACACTACAAAGACAAAATGGGAAGCTAGTAATAAGTGAATCTACCCTGTCATTGGAATTAAAGTAAGACATATCAACCCTTGTGTAGAGAACTTACAGTGGCTAACTGCAAACCTTTTGCGCAGAAGGAAATACAGTCTGCCTGACATTCTGCTCATAGTGAAATGAAAAAGGCACATCCAAAAACCAAGATAACTGTAAGGTAAGATTAATCAACTGATCAATGTATAAAATCCCATAAGTATTTCCCATTAGCAATGTGGCAAACAGTAGGCAAGTCTGTGTCCTTTGCACATAGTTAAAAAGCATAAAATGAATATGGCACAGGTGATGGAGAAACATCATGAAGTGCACAGTCAATGTGACATGGTGCACTGTGCTTGCTTGGAACATGACACTGCAGAAACCCACAAAGAATAAATAGACACATAACAGGCAGTGCCACCACCACCTCCACTACCTCACCCACAGAAAATACATAGACATATCATATGCATTGCCACTACCACCAGCACCTCACCCAGAGAGCCATACCACATGTAATGCTACCACCACCACTACCACACCCACAGAAAATAAATAGACAAATCACATATGGTACCACCAGCACCACCAGTACCTCACTCACAGAAAATATATAGAAATATCACATGCAGAGCCACCATCACCACCACCATTACCTCAGCCACAGTGAATATCACAGAGTACCTCACCTACAGAAAATGTATAGACATATCATACACAGTACCACCACCACTACCACACCAACAGAAAATACTTAGACAAATCACACGTAGTGTCACCACCACTACCACTACCTCACCCACAAAAAAATATATAGACATATCACATACAGTATCACCACCACCACTACCTCACCCACAGAAAATACATAGACATATCAAATGCAGTGCCACCACCATGACTGCCTCATCCACAGAAAATATATAGACATATCAGAAACAGTGCTGCCACCACAACTACCTCACCTACAGAAAATACATAGACATATCACATGAAGTGCTACCAACAACACCACTATCTGACCCACAGAAAATACATAGACATAGACATATCACATGCAGTGCCACTACCACCACTATCTCACCCACAGAAAAGCTATAGACATATCACACACACAGTGCCACCACCGCTTCACCCACAGAAAGTACATAGACATATCATACACAGTACCACCATCACAACTACCTCACCCACAGAAAATATATAGACATATCACATGCAGTGCCACCTCTACTACATCACTCACAGAAAATACATAGACTTATTACACACAAAACCACCACCACTACCTTACCCATAGAAAATAAATAGATATGTCACATGCAGTGCCCCTACCACCATTATCTCACCCACAGAAAATATATAGACATATCACACACAGTGCCACCACTGATACTTCACCCACAGAAGATAAATAGGCAAACGCATGCAGTGGTATCACCATGACTACCTCACCCACAGAAAATATATAAACGTATTACATGCAGTGCCACCACCACCCCCTCACCCACAGAAAATACATAGGCATATCATATGCAGTGCCACCAACACCACCACTACCTCTCCCACAGAAAATATATAGATATATCATACACACACCCACAGTACCACCACCACCACCACCACCTGAAACATAGAAAATACATAGACATACCACCTGAAACATAGAAAATACATAGACATATCACAAACAGTACCACCACAGCCATTACCTCACCCACAGAATATATACAGACATATCACATGCAGTGCCACCTCTACTACCTCACTCATAGAAAATGCATAGACTAATTACAGACAGAGCTGCCACCACCACTACCTCACCCACTGAAAATATAGAGGCATATCATGTGCAGTGCCACTACCACCACCACTACCTCACCCAGAGAGACATGTCACATGCATTGCCACCACCACTACTACTGCTCTCAGAAAGATATATCACATGCAGTGCCACCACCACCACAACACACCCACAGAAAATGCATATACATATCACATGCAGTACCACCACTATCACAACTACCTCACTTACAGAAAATATATGGACATATCACACACAGTGCCACCACTGCTACTTCATCCACAGAAGATAAATAGACATACCATATGCGGTGGTATTGCCACCACTAACTCACCCACAGAAAATATATAGGCATATCACACAAAGTACCACCACCACCACTACCTCATCCACAGAAAATATATAGACATATCACACATAATACCAGTACCACTACCACACCAACAGGAAATACATAGACATATCACGTGTAGTGCCACCACTACCACTACCTCACCCACATAAAAATATATAGACATATCACATACAGTACCACCACCGCTACTACATCACACACAGAGAATATGTAGACATATCACATGCAGTGTTACCACTACCACTACCTCACCCACAGAAAATATATAGACATATCACACACAATACCAGCACCACTACTACATCACCCACAGAAAATATATAAATATATCATAGGCAGTGCCACTATTACTACCTCACCCACAGAAAGTATATAAACATATTAAATATTATCAGGAGCATACCACCTGTTATTAATGAGAACCTGGCAAAATTTCAAGCCCCCATAAACTCTGAGAACACTTCTGCCTATACAGAACTGTTCACAAAAACCTATACAAGCATGTTAATAGCTGCATAGATGCAACTGTACCCACCAGGAAGAAGTACAGAACTAACTCAAAAAACAAGTCACCCCAGTGGAATCACAAAATCAATCGGATGTATAACAGGAGGAAAAAAAATCACAGCAAAAATTAGGAGGTGCAGCACCCAGCAGGATAAAAGCACTCCCATCAAACTAAACAAACATCTCAGAGGACAAATAAAGTCTACCAAAGCCAAACTTGAGGTAAGTTTGGCCTCCCAGGCCAAGGACAGCCAAAAAGCATTCTTTAGCTATGGCCACAACCTCAAAGGCAATACATAATTGTGTGCAGAACTCATTGTAAATGGAGCCACCTATACTGAGCCAAAAGATATAGAAAACCTCCTGGCTGATCAATTCAACTCCAAGTTTACTCCACTCTCTGCCTCAACCTTCCCTTAGGAAATATCATCAGATATAACTCCCCCTACTACCACTAGGGAACAGGTCCTTAATGTTGTCTCTAAGACCAAGAACACTGCATCAATGGATCCAGACAATATCCCAGGATACCTTCTAAATAGCATGTAACATGACATATCAGGGCCTCTGGAATTATTATTTAACTGTAGCCTCCAAACAGGCTTTGTGCCTCATGAATGGAGAAAGGCAACAGTCATCACTCTGCACAAAGGTGGGCCATCTTCAGAGCCTGAAAACTCTAGACCCATAAGTCTCACTAGTCTTATATGTGAAGCCATGGAAATAATTATCATGGTGATGATCAGTAGAAATATAGTAAACCTCCGGACACTGGACCCAACCCAGTTTGGTTTCATCAAGGGCAGATCATGCCTACTCAACCTGGTGGACTTCTTTGAGAAGGTCACCAAAGCAATGGATAAGGGCAAAATCATTCACACTGCCTACCTTGACTTGTCCAAGGCATTTGACACAATACCCCACTCAGGCATTGTTGACAAACTCAAGGGGTTAGGTACAAACCCGTATGTCATGCAGTGGATAGTCAACTGGCTCACAGATAGGACCCAGAAAGTTAGAATTGGGGAGTCCACTTCTACAAAGAGGCTAGTCACAAGTTTGTCCCTCAGGGATCAGTCCTTGGATTGCTCCTTTTTGGCATTTACTTCTCAGAAGTCAAGGCCAATGTCAGTAGTCTCTGGCTGACTAAATGTGGAGATGATTGCAAATTAGGAGCTGTCATTGAATCTCACACTGACACAAATGTTCTCCAGGAGAAGCTGACAAAGTCAAACAACTGGTGTCAGAGCCATGAACTAAAACTCAATGCCAAGAAATGCATAATACTATCCTTTGGGAAGTCATCCATCCCTGGTAAGTATTATATTGACAACACACCCCTTAGAGTTGTCCCAGTAGTCAGGTACTTATCGATACACATAGATAGTAATCTAGCCTTTGATCATGATGTGTCTACATTGGTGAGGAAATCATTCTATGTTGCGCAACTTATAAACAAAGGTATGGCATCTAAGTCCAAGGAAGTCATTGCTCCACTATATTAGGCATTCATCAGACCTATCACTGAGCACAATGCCCTTTTTGGTACGTACCTAATCAGGCATATCCAACAACTGGAACATCCACAGAGGTTCATCACTAAAAGAATACAGGGTGTAAGTAATATGTCATATGCAGACAGCCTCAAGGCCCTGTCCCTGTATTCTGTCTCCTACAGGCTTTTGAGGGGAGATCTATGCCTAGCATACAGGGCATTGTCAGACCCCACTCTGATGGCCCTCCTGCATATTCACAAAACAAACAGTACCAGAATTACCCATTCTAAAGACTTAAACATTGCCAATGATATAAATAAGACCTGCTGGAGAGACAGGTATGTATCCCAGAGACTACCCCATCTATGGAACAGACTCCTGATCCATGTGAAGCAGAGATCCTCCCTAACCCAATTCAAGTGCAACTTGGACAACTGGATGGGAAAATGAAAATCCATTCCTGGTTTGGCACCTATGTCTCCAATGCAAACAGGTAACCTGTAAATAATTCATCTCCCAGGTCCATGCTTACATTTATCAAGGGTATCAGAACTTGCCAGAGATATGAATGCATGCCTAGGCTTATAAACGACCTTGTGGTCATTAGCCTAGTAAATATCTATAAACATAAATGAAGTGCTAACACTACCACCACTATTTGACCCACTGAAAATGTATAGACATATCACTTGCAGTGCCACCACCACCACCACCACTACCTCACTCACAGAAAATATGCAGACATATCACACACACAGTACCAACACCACAACTACCTCACCCACAGACAAAACATAGACATACCTCACACAGTGCCACAACCACCACTACCTCACCCACAGAAAATATATAGACATATCACACACAGTGCCACCACCACTAGTTCACTCACAGAAAATGCATATATATCACATGCAATACTACCACCCCCACCACTGCCTCACCCACAGAAAAATATATAAACATATCACATGCAATGCCACCATGACCACTACCTGACCCACAGAAAATACATCGACATATCACATGCAATGTCAACACAACTAACTCACCCACGGAAAATATATTGACATATCACACACAGTGCCACCACCATCACTACCTCGGTTTGACACACAGTAACAGACTTAATTCCTAGGATGAGCTTGACAATTACTTCCCAGAAGCAGTAGAAGTCCCAGTCCTAAAACACCATAAAACAAGTAGCATAATATTTAAGAGGAAAAACATTACTATACCATTTCTGGCATTTCTGCATAACCTTTGCTGCCTGAGCATGGAATTCTTCAGTATTCCTTCATTGCAGGTCATCAAACATACCAGGTAATACTAGGCATCCACTTTCCTAATTGCACCATGATAGAACATCAGTATGTGATTCTCAAAATGGCTTTAAAGGATAAAAAGCATTGTCTTTCTCTGCTTTATGAACCATGCAGGTGCCATATGGAAGGCAGCAGCAGAAACTGCCACTGTCCTAAATGTCCTGTGAAACTGTATCACTTTCATGAAGAAAAATATGGTAGCATGCAAATTATGCTTATAATGCGATTTCCACACCGTAGTACATGTAAAGTAGTATGATGACTATGACTATACCCAAATAGGCCTCAGCATGAGCATGTTGTCAGGAACAGTTAGCAGAGCGTACATACAGTAAGCTGTATCTTATGTTGCTGGTACACCACAGGAGAATATGGCAGCTTCTAAATATGCATGTCACTTGTCCTTAATTTGCACCTGGATCTTTCTAAGTCACATTGCTCAGATTTGGGATGGTACACTATAAAGATATGGATATCTACCTATCATACTACATGCATGAGTGTTCTGGAGATAGCGATTGACAAACAAATATGCAAAGTAGTAGAAAGCAAGATGCAAGCTAAGCAGATCGGATTCAAATCAGGTTGCAGCACAACTGACCCAATGTTTGCAGTGAGACAGATACTTGAGAAGAAGCTAGAGGTGAGGAAAGAGTCCAACTGGGCATTCCTAGACTTAGAGAAAGCATATTTGAAGGTCCTAAAAAAGTGGATTTGAGCAGTTCTGTGGTGGTTTGAAGTCCCAGAAACATCAGTAGAATTAGACCAGGTTATGAACAAGAACCTAATGACTCAAATAAGGGTAGTGTTTTATTCCCACAGAGGAGTTCTCAGTTGGAGTAGGCATGCATTAATGTTCATCTCTGAACTCACTGCTGTTCCTACTAGTGATGAACTACATTAGCAAACAGGTTGGAGGGGACAGATCAGCAGCGTTACTGTATGTGGATGATATGGCATTACAGGAAGACTCTGAGCAAAAACTTCAGCAAAGGATAGGGGAATGGAATGGAATGCAAAACTGAAGCACATGAGATGAAACTGAGTACAAGTAAGACAGTTGCAATGACAAAAAATGGGGGAAATTTTATTTTATTTATTAAAAAAGCTGAGAATAGAGATAGAAGGGAAAACAGTGTAGCAAGTTAGTTTCAAATATCTTTATGGGGTGGTTGAGGAGAAGGGAAGTCTGAATGTGGAGGCCAAAGCTAGAATCAGATGGGCTGCAGCCAACAGGCAAAGTGTAGGGGTAATATATAACAGAATAATGGTAAAGAAGCTGAAAATTAAGTTGTAGTAAACAGCAGTGTGACCAGTGCTAGTTCATGGTATGGAAACCTGGGCAAAAAATGCAGAGCAGTTGATGAAGCTAGAAGTGATGGATATGAAGTTCCTGAGACAGGCGGTAGGATGCACACTGTGTGACAGGCAAAGAAATGAGGACATAAGGGAAAAAGCCAAAATCGCTCCAATTGCAGATAAGGTCAAAGAGAATGGATTTCAGTGGTTCATGCACCTGTGCAGAAAACTACAAGACAATCTAGTGAAGAAGGATTGGAACAGAGAGGAAGAAGGGAAGAGGAAATTATAGTGTCCAGCGGAGAGGTGGATAGACTGTGTGAGAGAAGACCTGTGACAGTCAGACATGAACATCGAAGTAGGTAGGACAGTGGCATCAAATAGATAGAACTGGTGACAGTAGACATGACACCCTGATCTCATAAAGAATATGTGAAAAGGTGGATTGATGATTATGATGATGATGATGATGATATTCATACATATTTATGTATACATAAATGCAGCAGTTCCAGATGGAAGAGCAGTATTCCTTGCATTTATAGGTAATCTGAAGAGACATATAGTACTCTTAAAGAATGCAATAAAATGTGCTTTCTCAACTATCCTAAGGATGTGAACACTTTCGCTGCAATTAATATTCCTAAAGGACTGACAAAAATGAATAAGCATGCATGCATGTGTCTTTTGCTTTTAGAAGGTACTGGCAACGGAGTAGTTCTCAATATAAGGATAACCTTTACTGTGCTTGTCTGTCTCTGTTATACCACTGTTATGATCTGTTTATTGGATATTTCGGCTTATGGTTGTATACAGCGATCATATGCCTACTGATTCTTTTCTCTGACTGTACTACAGTAGGGCCACATCACAAAAGATTACAAAGAGTACTACAGCTGTAGGCAGCAGGAATGACTGCTTTATCATATACATACCTAATAGCATGCATGTTTGCTGTATGTATTTGCCTAGCTGTCTCTGTAGCTGCTATTTGCTATAGCTTGAATGTTGTACATTCTATGTAGGTTACCCTTTTGTCTGTAGACATCATTCTATCAGTCCTGATTGTATCTATTTTTATTGCTCTTTGCCAGGTTTTCAGAGATGTCTACATGGCTAGCAGAAAAGTGAATGGCAGAACATGAAAATTTTCGGCCTTGCTGAAAATGATATCCTGCTACAAAATCTTAGGATGCATGGTTGGCATCTGTTGAGTAGTGGGCTAACCAGCCTTTTTGTGCTCAGGCATGACAGAAGTGATGCATGACATACATGCCACACAAAATCAATCACACATTATAGCAGTGTCATAAGCACATTGCAAACAGTCTTTGCCATGCCAAGGCAAAGGCACATTCCATAACTGCAAGGGACTTCAACTTGGGGGCCGGGGATGGGACTGAAAGGAACAGGATGACTGATGCAGAGAAATTTGTCAGATCCCTTCAGGAGGTTATGATTAATAGGATTACTCCTGAAAGAGTAGACACTGACACATGGATGGACTCACCCCCAAATGTCCAGGTGGATGATACAACAGGTTATTAATTCTCACATTAGATTATTGCATGGTTCTACTGCTCATAAACCCTGTAGTCTGACCACAGCTATTGTTGGTTATGTATCGTCTTAGGTGCATCAGGTATCCATGCTTGTTAGTATGGTGGTAGACAGAAGATGAGTTTGTATGTTACATGAGGAAACTACATACCTTAGCCTCAGATGTGTAAGTATATGAACTTTTATTAACTTAAGACAGTAAATACAGTATACTTTATGGATGCCTTCCAGTACTCTTCAAAATGAGCTAAGAGTGTTTGATCATATGATAATATGACTAAGAAATACCAAAATAAATTAATTAAATGACTCTTTAAACCTATTTTTATTAAAGTTCATTATATATCTTCTCTCTAAAGTATTTCTTGAAAATCTAATATAAGAAATTAGAAGCATAGTCTTTAGTATAAATGTTAACATAGTCATACAAAACAAAAAACAGGAATGTCACACAACTTTTCCAGTTGTCCATATTCTGGCCTCATCTTAATGTCACTAAATCTGGCAGTCCTTTGTGTTGAACTACCCAATATCCACAGAGCACACTCATCCACTGTTAATGTCCTGAATCCTAAATAGTAAAGGTACTTCAATCTCTCAGCAGCCACTGCCTTATAAAATAACACAGATGTAGGTTTTACTAGAAGAGTAGAGTGATCCATTGTCAGTTTTTTATGTATTTATTTATTTGAGTTTGTCATGGCAAGTAGCCTGATCTCCTTTGGATTATTTTAGCCACGACCTTGGCCATATAGCACAAACTACATAAAAAAGGGACACAATATTTGTAATATAATCACTACTGCAGATATGTTAATGATGGTTTGTAAAATAAATTTGTTACAGAAAATTTTTAAAGATTACATTAAAGATATGGTGTCAATGGTAAACATGTGCAGCAAGAATGCAATTGTAACCTTATACCACCACACAAATCAACAGCCTGTATATGACTACCCATGTCCTCTGGGGGGTTCCTATCTTGAAACACTCTTATGGCTTGCCATATTTTTCTAACACTCCTCTGGCTTGCCATCTATTTCCAATGAAGCAATTATATTGGCTGATCTTAATATTTCCTTGCCCAGTCCTCAGACTCATTTTATATCCCAAAGAATCCCTTTTCATAACTTACCCAGATGATTACCCTTTTTACCTAAATAAGTAAAGTTTCCTGATGACAAAGCATGTTTGAGTGAATTTCCTCTAGCACATCTGGTAACCTCTTAGAACATTATCTTCTAAATGACACCTTCTGTGATAATGTTCCAGAAATTTCTATGTGGAAAATAAATCCCATACTAAGACTTCATTGAGTGAGCATCCACCTGAATAATTAAGAACTTCAGTCCTAGCACTATCAGAGTATCCAGTTTGATCACAGACTGGCTCTCAAATCGATTCTTTCCAACTGGGTTTGAGCCTCACAAGGGATAATTGGCCAGGCTTAAAATGGCTCACAAGGACAGGTAGCCTAGTACTAACCTATGCACATAATTACAGAGAATACCCTTCTTTTACATCATGCAGACTGGTGAGTCCAAGGTGTGGGGTTTGAGACTGACAAGGGGTATTTTAAACCTATGAACCTATAAATCCCAGTCCAGGTTAGGCAGATTCCCTCATTGACTCTCTTCAAGAGGAATCTTGATGAGTAGATGGGAGATCGTAGGTTTACCCCGGGTATCACTTCTGTGTCACTGTTAGACAAAGGCATAGTATACTAACCTCAAAAAAGGGCATAGCAAAATTAATTTAAAATGGGTGGCAAAAGCCAAACACACTCTGGCTAGGCTTATAAATGCCCTAGGGCAGATAGCCTAGTATGAACCTATGAACCTATGAACCTTAAATGAAGTCATCAAATATTTTAGTGATACATTCCTCTGAGTTCTTAGCAAACAGACTGTGGCACATAAGTCGTAAATAAAATCATGTCATTTCCATGGATTATATCTAGAATTAAATAATGGTGTCAAACAGAGACTACCTGCAGAAAACATACAACAATAACCCATATACTACTTACATGCATCTGTGCTGGAAAATTTGGAATCATGGGAAAGCTACCATTTTGAAAGCAAAAATAAGAATTTCATCCAAATCAATATTAGTTCATCATATTCACCTATGAATTTTTGTAAAGCTATAATCATTTACATCAGAATAGAATGTAACCCTTTCTCTGACCTGTTTCCAGATGTTACCATTGAAAAGTTATTTTCATCAAAATTAATTTACCCACCTCTGCAAAACATGTCACACAAAAGGTATCAAACTCACATTCCATTTTTTTCTTTATTTTAAACTTATTTGGAATTTGCAAACGACATCTTCACCTTAGACTTCATTCATTCTGGGGTGAACATATTTCTCCCAGATGCATAATGATCACAACTACTTCAATATCAACCCACCATAACTCTGCTAAGCCAATAGGAAAGGTGGTGAATTTCCTGACATATGAGAAACCTGTCATGCCTCTCCAAAAGGTAAAAATCTGTTGGGTTAAACATCAGTAGGCCTATTATAACAATGCCAAACTACAATATTTTGGAGAAAGTGACTTATTCACGACTCCTTGAACATCTACCAACATACCAGATACTATCACCTTAAGAGCAGGACTTTGAACTGTGGCACAGAACAGATCCTGACCACCATGCAAATCACTTGTTCCATACTTTTTCTGACTATCCTGCAAATCACTGATTCCATACTTTTTTTTTTTTTTTGGAAATGCTGAAAGTGCTATATATCTTAAACTTTCTAAAGCCTTTGGTGTGGTAAGTAAGAGTTCCTTCAAAAGACTTAACCTGGATTCATTAGATCAGCCTGTCAAGTTTCCTGGCTATCTCAGGTGTGCTTTATTGTCCTCTGTAAGTAAGAATGTCTTAGAAGGGTTAGTTACTGGACACTTAATTCTTACATATTTTTGTTAACTACCTAACATACAAACAAAGCAACCCATTCTTTCATTTGCTGTCAAAAGGGACTGTTTCATTTATACATTTTTCACATCAGAAACTGAAATGCATGCCAATTAAAGCTAGTTGTACTGAACCTGAAATAACATCATTCATCATCAGAGTTTTTTTCAATTCTGCAACTAATAAAGTGAAAACATTCTAAGAGTAATCCCAAACACTTCATATCCTATTGGCGATCAGTTTGGCACTATCTTCAATTGAATTCAGCTATATTTAAAGGCTTGCCTTTTACATGACAGAGGAACCAAAGATAAAGGAAATGCTCATGGTCTGTTACTGTACTCACTGCTATATGACAGCCATGGTCTGTTACTGTACTCACTGCTGTATGACAGCCATGGTCTGTTACTGTACTCACTGCTGTATGACAGCCATGGTCTGTTACTGTACTCACTGCTAAATGACAGCCGTGGTCTGTTACTGTACTCACTGCTGTATGACAGCCATGGTCTGTTACTGTACTCACTGCTAAATGACAGCCGTGGTCTGTTACTGTACTCACTGCTGTATGACAGCCATGGTCTGTTACTGTACTCACTGCTGTATGACAGCCGTGGTCTGTTACTGTACTCACTGCTGTATGACAGCCATGGTCTGTTACTGTACTCACTGCTGTATGACAGCCATGGTCTGTTACTGTACTCACTGCTAAATGACAGCCGTGGTCTGTTACTGTACTCACTGCTGTATGACAGCCATGGTCTGTTACTGTACTCACTGCTAAATGACAGCCGTGGTCTGTTACTGTACTCACTGCTGTATGACAGCCATGGTCTGTTACTGTACTCACTGCTGTATGACAGCCATGGTCTGTTACTGTACTCACTGCTGTATGACAGCCATGGTCTGTTACTGTACTCACTGTTAAATGACAGCCATGGTCTGTTACTGTACTCACTGCTATATGACAGACATTTGTTCTGCAATCTTCCCATACCATCCCTCTCAGATTTTCCTCCACTTTTGATAGTGTTACTTTTTGTGAAAAAGAATCCCCATCACTGGTGCAACCACTATTCATCCTTGTGCTTTTGGGTTCACTTAACCTGAAGTGTACCGTCTCCTTTTCCAGTGAAAAGTGTCCTGAACTAGCTGTCCCCAGCTGTAACCTGAACTGGTTGTCACTACTACTCATTCAATGTTGCCATTCTTTGGATTTCCCTCTTTGTTATCTTAAGAGATACTGACTGCTTGAAGTAAATTCAATATCTTAAAAACAAACAAACAGATATATAAATAAAAAATAAAGAAAAAGTGTCTTCTTAATAGCGTGAAATTGCAACATCCCTAGAGCACTAAAGTAAAAGCAGTGCAGCTCATCTGTAATATATAGTTGAGCAGCTGCTTATCACTTAGATTAACATGAATTTCCTGACACATATAGCTATCATTTTATCTGCCCTCTTTTTTCACCAACACCCTTTCTCCTCTTTTGGTCATTAATTTTCCTTCTTCCTCCCTTCTAATTCAACACTTTCCATATTGTGTGACCTTTAAATTCAGCTTCCTTTAAGGTTAACCCCACACTGATATACTTCCGTTAATGTATTTTATTTTATCAAAGCCCTTTATCTAATTTTAGGGCTGCATTCTTTACCATTCTACAACCTTCTAACCTGACAGTACCCAGTGTTTCTGCTGTCCTTTTATTTTCTTGATCCTTCTATAACCCTTTCAGATACATTCTTCTCAAACTCTCCATCATTTTCTTTCCTACCCCTACACTATAGAATTAAAACCACTGGTTATATTTACCAGTAATATTTATGCTTGTACTTAATTTTACAAATTCCTGACAGCTCTATTGGCATAAAGGAATAAACACCTCACTTGGCCCATGCAATTAGATGCCATTTTCTGATTTGACTACCTACTATAGCTAATGTGTTGAGTGGTGGAGATAAATGAAGCAGTGTAGTCTGTTCATGTCATTCAGGGAGGACAACTGAAGCAAGGTTTTGATGTTATATATTATTTAAGACAATGAACTCAAGCATCAGAAAACTGGTACTTTATGGAAAAAAAACAGAATATACCAAAGAACATTTAATAAAATATAATGAGATAAAACATCACAAACTTAAGTCTTTGTTTTATACCAAAGTCTTCATCAGACTGTGTACAAGATCATTAACAACTAATTACATACATACATACATACCTACTTACAACTGATTACAAGCTACAAGTTAGTGCTGTGACTTCCTTCCCTTTAATATGTATTTAAAATTCACATCATTATTCATAACTACAAAATGAAATACATCCAAACTGACTTGGCAGTGATGCTCTTTATATTCCAGCATATTATAAAATCTTCCCTTTTAAAACCAACTGAATGGAAATACAAAGCTGACTATGGCCATTACAAATGGGTGAGTTTCACACATGAAATAGTCATATTTTCCTATTTTATAATGTATATTTAGGTTTCCCTATATAGAAATCTAGTCATTCTGTGCATACTTCAGTATAAACTACATAGTTCAAATAAAAAGTGAAAAAGAACATTATATTCTTTATACTTAATAATGCAATCACGCAATGTTCTCTGTCATTATTCAAAAACTGCCATTGATGAGATTTCCCATAGGGATATGTGCATATCTTCTCATTATTAATACTCCGGATCCATCCACAACCCCTTTTTCTCATTTTTGCACAAGGGGTTGGGGTGGTACTTCAACAGTGACAATCACCTAGCACCAAAGTTTACATTGCTGGGGGGCTAGCCCTGCCACAGTAGTTCTTTCACACCACACACTCATGGCTGATTGAGACTATCCAATCCACCTACTGAATGTATTTGGAGTGTTTGAGGAAACCAGAGCACCTGGAGGAAACCCAAACAAACACAGGAAGGACATGCAGACACCACACAGAAGGCACCCCAGATGAGAATTGAACTGGGAAACCTCTTGCTGTGAGGTGAAATTGCTATTTGCTGTGTCACTGTACTACCCTATTAATATCCTAGATATACTCTTTAAATAATATCTTGTAGCTTTTACATTTTTTATTTTCATATACTGTTTCTTCTCCATCTTGATTTCTGATACTATTGAGCCCATTATTTAACAGTCATTAATAACTGTATTATTAATAGCTGCAGTATCCATGGTATATGGGAATACCATTACCATAATTTTTCTTGTAGTCATTACCATTGAGTTTCTGTTTCACCAAGCCATGCTCATTCAACGCATTAATTTCTCCAGGACTGAGGGCTCAGTGTTGATGTGACTGATATCAGCGGGGTGTATCTTCTCACTTCTAAGCTCTTTTAAGCTTCAGTGCATATGTTTGTGGGGTGCACCATCTGGCAAAGTGTGTTCTTAAAACTGTATGTATTCAATTAGAATTTCTGACTTTTGTATTAGCTAAGATGTGTGATGCGGCACTGTGCACATTGTTATGCACTGATGTCATTGTCTGCAGCACACAAAATCCCTGACTGGAGTACAGGTAGGTGTGGGCTGGAGTTGGTTTATAAGTACTGACAATCCCACTGGGCATGCTCATACACTTAGTTAAACAGAGCGTGATTCTGTTGCCCATTTAGAGTGCAATTCTGTTGCCCCTTGCTCAAAATGACCTGTCATGTTTAGATATGTCTATGCATACATGCATACATACATACATATATGTATACATATCTGTCTGTCACTTTCTCTCGCTCCCATCGATAGTATAGCTATTTTTATGTATATACATAAAGGTATATAGCTATATATATATATATATATATATATATATGTATATATATTTATATATATATATATATATATATATATATATATATATATATATGAATTCACTTTATAATCTCGAAATACTAAAATATCGAATTTTAGTATTTAGGGACTATAAAGTCAAAAGAGCAGTTATGTGAAACTGCATAATATCGAATGTGGAAATGTCAATTCTGCCATTGTGTTGTCACGTCTGTGATGTGCGGTGCGGTTTGTGGATTTAGCTGGGGATTCAGGTAAGTGGTGTTCTTGTAAGGGTATTGGGTAGGATTTTAGTGTGTGTGAGTATGTGTAATGGTGAGTTTTATGTGTTTGTGTGTTTAGTGCAACCTCAGAGTTAGTATATATAAATAGCGGGGGTTTGGGGGGGTGCAGTACGCACATGGGGGGGTGCAGGGGGGCTTGCACCCTGCTTATAGGTAGGGTAGATGTGTTTGTTATGTTGTATTTGTATGTGCTGTTTTGTTTGTTGTAGTGTCATTAGGTAGGTGTATGTGTGCTTGTTTGTGTGGTGGTATGTGTATGTGAATAATCGTGAGTTTGAATTTCACGGTTGTGGGTGTGGGTTTTTTGGCCTTTCGGCTATAAAGTCCCGACATACTAAAATTCGGTATTTTAATATTTCGAGATTATAAAGTGAATCTATATATATATATATATATATATATATATATATATATATATATATATATATACACATACATCTCACTCTCTCCCCATATAGCTACATAACACTCATTATATATATATATATATATATGGTTCTTCAGAGACAGCCTGAATAACAGAAGAACGACCATAACCGGAACCGAGCTCCAGAAACATCGACATGCAGACGACACCGATCCGACGGATGGACACACCACGACGGGGATCGGCGGGGAAAGGTTGTGTGAGTAGTGCGTAGTGGGTAGGAACAGGGTCAGGTGAGTGTGGACGGTTGTATTTCATGGGGTGGGTTTAGGGTTAGGTTAGTGGGGGGTGGGTTAAGGGGTAGGTGGGTTAGGAGGTTTAGGGGGGTGGGTTTGGGGAGGGTTAAGGTTAGGAGGTTGGGTGCGGGTGTGCGATGATAGTGACGACCTTAGGGTTAGGAAGTGTTTAGTGTGGGGTTTGTAAGATTTTTGGTGTGCTTTGTTGTGTGTGTGTTTGTGGAATGGGGATATATATATATATATATATATATATATATATATATATATATATATCTGATACACACACACATAGCTACATTTATAAATACATCCCTGTTATATAAATAAATATGTGTGTGGATGTCTGTAGTGTCCTACTTAAGCTGATAATGGTGTGTAGCACCATCACACATCTATAATGTTGCTCAAAGGATCCAAAGTAAGGGCTCAACAGTCCATAATGCACTTACCTACAGATACCTGTGCCTGCTGGATGTCAGCGCTCATACAGCAACATGTGAGCAGGTGGTGTAATGTATAATATTGTCTATGCATGCATGGACAGGGCACATTGTTCTTGCTCACAGGCTTGCCCATCCAAATGCAAACAGCCTCATATAGCCAAACTGGTAATTTTAGCCACATAGCTAGGATAAATAATTGTTATCTGACTCTAGGCTACTAGATGCAGATAACAATATGAAGCAATATCACTCTGCAGGCCACAGATGCTGTTCAACACAAGCCTAGTTTGTGTAATCCACACTTAGTTCGCCTGCAGTCATGTATGAAACAGATGTAAGCTGTGGCTTGTGTGATAATTACTGTGATCTACAGTGTATAAGACTAAATAGGTAAGCAATCTAATCTCACTCCAGTACACTTGGTGTGTGTGTGTGTGTGTGTGTGTGTGTGTGTGTGTGTGTGTGTGTGTGTGTGTGTGTGTGTGTGTGTGTATCCCCTTGCAAAACAACAGAGAATCACTCATTGACTATCAAACTGCAATGGTTCTGCACTTTTTGGCCCTGTAAGTTGCTGCTGACTTCCAAACTGCCCTCTTCTACAGGCCTGCTGATGTAATACCTTTAGACTACCAGCTGCCATGGCAATACCAGGCTTAAGCTGTGGCATGTGTGAAAAGTACTGTGATCTATGTTGTATAAGATTAGATAGGAAGGGGTTCTAATTTCACTCCAGGTCACTAAGTGCGTGTGTGTGTTTATCTTTGCAAGAAGTAAATATTATCAACTTAGAAAGAGGTAGGGCATTTGCAGTATTTTGGTTGTAGCAGGTGATGTGGGTCTATATCACATAGTCTAACTGTCATAAGTTTGATTATGTAAATATCGAACCCAGAACTTTGAAACGCAAGAAGTTTGAATGCTCAGAACAGAGATTTTTTTTCCCAGTGAATATAATTGCTGTTCTGGCACAAAACAAACAAAAAAATGAACACTTCAAACTCTTTCTAATGTAGGGGTCTTCACCCCCCACACCCCCCTACTTAAATATACTAACTCCGAGATCGCACCACAGTGGAGGAAATAGCAAAACTGCGGAAACGACCCACCAAATTTTTGCCCTGGGAAAAAATTTGGTGTTTCGCGACTTTGCTATTTTGAGATTTCAAACTTCCTAGTTCAAAGTTTCGGCGTTTGGGCAATTCAACGTTCGGACTTCTGTTATAGACCTCGTGATGTGGGCCTCCAAATGCCTGACCACAACTAGGCTTGCTGATGTGATCAAGCATAAGATGTTCTAAAGATATAATAATATCAGACCTGAGATGCAGGGCATGTGTCACATACTGTGATCTGTAGTGTGTACCATTAGATAGATAAATGTTCTAATCTACATGCAGCCAACTTGCAGATTATGTGTGTGCTCTGCCATCTCCTATAAACAGTAATTAGAAGTGGTGCTACCCTCAATGTAACCAAGTTTGTGGGTGTGACTATTAGAGCATGTTACATCAGCTTATTGAATTATAGGATCTTTGAACTTTAGCAGCATAATGGTCCTACACCCCTCACAATCCTAGCGAAGTTTATACCCTTATTTACATGATCAGCACATATTGTCCCTGTCTACAAGGGACACAGGCAGAAGGCCTCTAGTGAAATGATAGTAACCCAGCCAATCATACAGATGGCATCTGATGAGGTCTACTGAGTGGTGCTCTGTTTGCCATTAGGCAGGATTCTGTTTCAAAGGTGTGTTAAAGTCTGCTAGACAGATCTTTCCCACCAGCATGTATTACTAATGTCACATACCAGGTTAATGTCCTTATAGTGAGTAATTCAAGGACCTTGTCAGCTATAGATATGCAGCATTTTCAGTCAATTAGAGTCACACATTTCCCAGTATGCAAGGCAGATATCACCTCTGAGTAGTCTATATGCCACAGACTACAATGATAATGATTTCAGATGATCCCCATTGAAGAGATACTGAAGACATGAAGTTCCCTTGTGAGGGACCATTGTGTCATGTGCAACTGCCAGTAGTGCTTGGAAAGTACAATACCAAATGGCCATTGCACTCAAATATTGGCATGCTGAGGGAAGAGTACATGGAGGTTATGAGTATGTCAATTTCTGGTGACTGTGCACTCAGTTATGACATATTATTCCCATTTTACTGCTGGGTAGACATGGTGATCTCAGATACATTAGGTGTAAACCTGTGTGGCCTGGCCTGTGTGCCCAGGTTTGTCACCCCTGAGTATGTACATCACATGTTGCGACTGACGTGCTACTGACCAGGAACATAGGTGTTATCACTGGAAATTATACTACATATATATTTGCATAGAATTTATGGCCATTAGTATATCAACAAGCATTTGTTCATCAATACCCTCTTGTAGGATATTGATGTAACTCACAGACTCTATGACCGCTCACAGTTTGCAGGCATCAGCCCATGGAGTAAGCCACAAACATTCAGTATTCACTTGTAGCATGGTTTTAATGGTTTCCAAGCAGTAGAGGTCCCAGGTGTGAGCCCTGTTGAACACTGCTGCTTACATATCAGCTATTGGAGGCAGATTTCCCTATTTTGAGTATGTGTGCCATCACTGAGCCACTTAGTGACACCTAGAATAATGGATGCCTAAGTGGGTGCTTTTGTCAATGATGCCTGAGTGTGGGATAGAGTTTCATGGCTTGATTAAGTCCAGAGGGTTGTATGCCCTGATGTTCCCTTATCCAGGTCCTTGGTGACTGCCTCAGACATGTCCCCATGTTTAACAGCCATGATTTCCCTGTCATAAATTCAAACTCTGTACAGTTAATTGTTTGTAGATCACATATATGTTTGCTGATCAGCTCCATTATGATTTGCCCCACAGGTGTACAGATATGGTTACTCAGGCAAATAGTCTATAGTTCTGGTGGTCAGTCGATGTGGATTCACTGCCTCTGTGCAAGGGAATAACAGTTGCTGTTGTCCTGTCAGCTAGGATGAAGTCTGTGGTTACAATATGATTGCAAAGAGTTTCCAATGGTGTTAGTAATCGTTGTTTGGTCCCATGTAGGACACAACCTGGGATGTTAGCATGTCCAATAGATGCTGTGTATCCCCCATAGAGAGGTCAGTTATGACCTGCTCGGTAGATATGGAAGGTATAGGACAGATAGTAGGAATGTCATGTGGCACATGTGTTGGGGACAGGGGAATAAAAGTGATGCAGAACCTGTGGGACAACAGGTTAGCTATGAGTACAGACCCATTATATGTGGTATTATTAAGTATGAATTCACTGACAATCTGGGCCTGTCCTCTGAGGTTACACATGTTACTACACTGTGTGTTGTGGTTCTGCTTTATGTGGGAGGCTAATTTTGTCACATACTGCTTCTACACAATGTCACAACAACACTATGTGCTTGTTTTAGCTGAGGAGGTTGTGTCTCCATTTTAGGGGCATCCTCACCCCAACTGTCACACAGCAATGTCTGCCTCTTATTATACAGCCTGCTAGTGGCAGTTGTCTACAGCTAGGTTTGCTGTGTCATGAGGAGCTTGTGTTCCTCCTGTCAGGTACAGTCGAGTCTATGCAGTTGTACTACTACTTATATAATGCATGGATGTAGAGTTCTGCATACTTGCCTGTCCCATCTGAGAGGGAGGTGCAGTCAAGCTTTGTAAACCACTCCATAGCATGTAATAAATTACTTTGTTGAAGTATATTTCTGTATTTTCTGTAGGGGGGCTAAGTCTGATAGTTTTAATGAGACTGATCTATGGTCAGATCTCACCAGGGAGGACCTCACAGTGAGGGGCTGCAGTGGTCACTGCTGGTTATAATTTCTCCGAGTCATTTGAGTTTCTAATACCATGATGGGAATGGACCCCATTCCTAAGTGAAAGTACAATTACAGTTCATGAAATTAGTATTGTTTGATGTCAGCCAAAAGTGCTCTTTGCAGCACCCATAATGTGCCCAGTAATGACTCCTTCTGCAATTCATACGGTGTTACATGAATTGGTAACATATCTAAATATTATTGCAAATTCTTTTTTATAAGACCCATTGCTCCTACTACTATTGGAACTGTCTGGGTATCTTTTTTCCACATGCCTCTCATTTCTGCCTGCAGATCCAGGTATTTTATGACTTTGTGTCTCTCTCTGCATGCAAGACACTGTAGTCACTGGGTGTGGCGATTTCAACTATCAATGCTACTTTTGTCTTCTTTTCTTGTTCCACTATATTTGTTTTTTTAGCATCTATCCTTTAAACTGTTGGCATTGGGTGATCCCATGTGATATAAACTTCATCATGTTCTATGATTCTTTGTGGCGCATGTTTCCAGTGTTTTACAGCCACTTTGATACCATAATTTTTGCACAATCTCCAGTGTAACAGTCTCACCACATTATTATGCCATTCAGTATACAGTCCGTCTGCCATTAGTGCATCGCAACCAGCAACAAGTTGTGTGACTTTTTCCAATTTGGTTTTAAAAACCTACATATGTCTGTTTCTCTCACATGTTCAATGGACTTTGTAAACCAGCGTGTACATAGCCCACTATCTTGGCCTGCAAATATTAACCTTTCATTTCTTGATGTGAATTCACCTCTTATTAACCATTCCTGCGTTCATTCTTGATCAACATGAGGCTCTTCCAGAAGTTCCTATACTTGCAACTATATTGATGTTTTTTCCACATTTCTTGCCTTCTCATCTGGCCCTTCACCTTATATTCTTTCTTTTGTTTTTTAGCACATTCAGTTGCTACCTGGTTTTTATTTACTTCTGGTTTGATTTCCATTCCTGCTTGATGTCGATATGCTACTGCTAAAATAAGCAGTTATGTCATCTTCTCCTCATGTTTCATGACTTTCACTACATTTGGATCTTATGAGGTCAGTAAATATGTGTGGAGTCCCACGATTGCAGATCTATACATGTAATCAATTTCAAGGAGGCCCATCCCTCCTTAGGAACAGGGAATATATAATCTTGGTATAAACTGATTTTTATAAATCATTTGGTAAGCATGAAGCATCCTTCTTATTTTAATATCCAGTCTATCCAACACTTTTTGGGGCCAGTCAATCACTTCAAAACTATAAGTTAGGACAGGAAGAGCAAATTGATTTATGGCTTGGATCTTGTTCGTAGATGTCAATGCTGTTTTCAGGCTTAATTTAAGTATTCTAAAGTACTCCTTACTGAGCTTTATTCACATTTTTCATGTTTTATTGCTGATCCTTCATCAATTCCCAATTATTTATACACTCCCTCTTGCTCAAGTTCCTTTATATCACATTCTTGTCCCAAACTGATGTTTTCCTGGTGCTGCAGTTTTCCTTTTTTAAAGGTTGCTTTTGCACATTTATCAAGACCAAATGACATTCCAATATCATCTGAAAAAGTTTTGAAAACCTGCAGTTGTGCTTTCAGTTCCTCATCTGATGAGCTATACAGTTTTAAATCATCAACAAACAGAAGATGAGAAGTCATTAGACTTTTTTGTTTTCTAGGAGCCAACTTGTACCATGGCCTAAACTGTTAAGTAAACAGCTTAATGGATTAATGGCAAGGCAGAATATCAACAGTGATAAAGAGTCACCCTGGAACATCCCCTTTGAATTTTTATCCCAGGGATAATAATCGGTCCTTTATCATGGCTTAATTGCAAAGTGGTCTGCCACTGTTTCATGGTTACTGTAATGTAGTTAATCAGTGTAGGGTGCATCTTAAACATTTTAAGCACTCTTTTATCCATGAATGCGGGATACTATCAAATGCTTTTTTGTAGTCAATCAATGCCATACTTAGAGTCATTCCCTTCTTACATTTCTCCACTATAACTTTGTTTAACAACAAATGATCCTTTCTTCCACATGACTTTATTTTATCAGTTATTGTTCTACTGCCACAGTAATATATTCTAAATGACTTTAAACTCTGTTGTGTCAATTCCTGTATGTATAGTCCTAATCGTCAGAAGACAAGTTATTGTTTTATAAGCTTCTCACTTTTGGGGTTTTATTAACCTTCTGCAGTCTATTTCTCTCATTGATCTTGATATATCTGTCTTTGTCTATTAAATCAAGCAACTCTTCTCTTAACTCCTTAAATAGTTCTTCCATACTGGGCACATCCTTGTTTTCCATTTCCTGTGGGCATTCTATATAAAATTCTATAGCATATTCCTGTGGCACGTTATTTTCAATTTCATCCTGTGTCATCTGTAACTCTGTCATATGGGAACTCACTGGTCTCACTCCTCAACATTAACTGCATCAGAGTTGACAGTTTCCTGTTCCTTCTCTTGGTGTCTAGCTTCAAGTGAATGTTTATACTGGTTTCCTAGAAGGCTTCAAAATATCTTTTTGGATGTCTTTTAATTCCTTTTACCTTATTTCCCAATTCTCTATAAAACTTTTTTGGGTCATCAGTGAATTGCTTATTTTGTGCTTTTCCCTTATATTTATCTTCATATCTTCTAAGTCTTTCTGCATGTTTTGAAATTTTTAGTTTATCTCCAACAGTGCATAATAGATCCTGGTCTGTTCTACTACTGTGCATTGCTTTTATCATATCTATCTTTCTTAGTATTTTTGTTGAAATATTCCCTCTTCTATAATCTTCTAACAATGATACTTCTTGTTTTAGCTGCTTTATAGTTTTGTCTATTTGATATTTCAATGATGGTATTCATTTTCGCCCTCTCCTTTCCCTCGCTACCCTGTGTCCTATGATAGAATTTTATCAGTTATTAATTTAGCAGCACAGTAATATATTCTGTTTACTTCTGTTGTATCACATGGATCTCTATGGACAGTCCTAATTACTACATTCATTTGTTTTATCAAGCTTCTCACTTTTGGGGTTTTATTAACCTTCTGCAGTCTATTTCTCTCATTGATCTTGATATATCTGTCTTTGTCTATTAAATCAAGCAACTCTTCTCTTAACTCCTTTTCTTCCATACTGAGGGCACATCCCTTGTTTTCCATTTCCTGTGGGCATTCTATAGAAAGTTCTATAGCATCTTCCTGTGACACATTATCTTCAATTTTGTCCTGTGTCATATGTTGTTCTGTCATATGGGAACTCACTGGCCTATCAGTCCTCAACATTGACTGCATCAGAGTTTCCACAGTTTCCTGTTCCTTTCCTTGATGTCTAGCTTCAAGTGAATGTTTATACTGGTTTCCTGTGGAAGGCTCCAAAATATCTTGATATGGCAGCTGACCAATCGTTTACTGTTACACTGGTTTCCTCTTAATTTGGATATCCATTGCTCTAGCCTGTTGTGGTGCTTTCTGCATTTGGTTTTCTACATTGAATCCTTCTCTTTGCACCTGTTCCATAACCTCAATTTCTGTATTGGTAAACACATGCTACACTATGTTGGCTCCCCTTGTTGCAATGTCATGCCACTGGTCCAGGGCATTGAATTTAAGGAAGTGCACTAACCTTTGGGCAAGTGAGCTTCAGCAGAACTAAGCAATACAGTTGGTGGTTACTTAATGCCACCCCAAACCATGGTGTATTGATATATCTTGATAGACACAAGTGCAGTCAAATAAGCACAACAGGTGTCTGGATTCATGGAGCTCCTCCTGTAGCTGGCAGTGGCTTTATTAGGTGCCCTTCCAGCAGTGAATAGCACCTGCAGTATCTCTGGGAAATTACAGTGTTTCACTAAATCTGGATGTGTATCTATCCTTAATGAATATGTATAAAACATCTGCATTACCTTGCATACTGTCAGCTTGAGGTCTAAACATGTGGAAGGACATGTAGCCTGGTATAGCTGTGGTGTTTTCCACAGCCTTGAACCAGGTGCCACTGACTGCACAAATGTCTGCATATTCCAAGGTTGGATTTAGTGTTGCTATTCCCAGCATGCAGCAGCAGCATAACTGTGATGTTGTATGAAGATAGTGTTCTCATTGGAAAGTTTTCCCTCCAGGCAGTGCCTATAAAATGCACTGTGGGGGCATCAGCAGCCTTGGCCAGTACTCAAAGTCCCAGGGGTGAGAGATGAAGACCATGTCTGGCAAAGCATTGAGGTCTGTTGATCAAGTCCTCCCAGGCAGACATGTAGTGGATCCCCTTACAATAACACCACACGCTAAGGCAATTATTGATGTCCATCATTTTCTGTCTGTATTGAGCCATCATCCTAGGTGAGGGTCAAATGCAGCTGAAATCTATGGGCATACCCGCAAGAGACACAGAGTGTCTAAGCTCATTCATGTGTCTGCATACAGTCTGGTGACATATGTCCCTAGTTGTACACACCTGCAGGAACAATGATTGCGGCAGTGTGTGGTATGGCATATAGTGTCAACCCACAGACAACTAACTGTGACCTTTCCCATATGTAGCCTGGTGACAGAGACATCAATATGTCTCACGGTGTAATCACCTATGAATAATAGGTTTGATTTTGTCTTTTGGCTCAGGTGTTTGTCTGGAAAGACAGTGGTGCATGCACTATTATGTGTACTGTGCTCTCCAGAGGTAGGATTTCCTGAGTTGTCTGTTGTTTGGGAATGTGCCTGAAAAGGATCTGCACACATGCAGGTGTGTATGATGTGGGTGTGGGTGGTGCAGAAGGTGAGCTGTGCAAGTTGGCAAAATGCTCATTGCCATATGTACTGACTGCTGTTTGAGACACCATGGAATCATGGTTTGAAATACAGTCTCATCTGTCACACGTTGTGTTTGTGTGGCATAGGATTGGAGTAGTGGGTACTCTTTCGACATCTCATCAGCAGTCATTGATAGTGCCATTAGCAATACAGTCATGCTTGTGTGTAAGTCACAGCATGTCATCATTAGGCAGTGTCATGACAGATGGTGAAATGTAACATGTCACCTTTATGTAGGTCCCCTAAGGTAACACAGCACCTGACAGTATGCCATACAATACTTTGCCAGCAACTTGGATCTTGGATTGACCATAATACTGTCATTAGGCTTGGTCCCCATACAGTACCTATGAATGTGACACTGTACAAGTCCTGCAAAGTTAGGGGCAGGTTGCCACACCCTTAGGGTTGACAGCATGAAACACAGTGTTTGTAGTCATGCCTTGCAGTGAAGATGTGGATGCTCATGCATGCACAGAGGACTTGTTCAACCTTGCTGACATAATGTTGGCCTTTCAAGCATACAATGCCTGTCAAGTAACCAGATGTTCCGATTACATAACTGTAGAGTATGGCATACCTAGGACATGTGGCAGGTGAATACATTTTGGCCAAAGGTGGCCAGTCCTCTGTAGTAGGCTTCACAGCCATGTCATGCAGATACCCACCATTAATCTGTTGAAGGGCAGGATGCATGAATTGCTGTGAAATTGTCACCTAAAATGGATCATGGATGCTGTGCTGCTTGTTGCAGCAAGCTTAGACATCTATGTCACTGGACATTGCACATTATATTGCGATGTTGCAGCTGTGCTTCTAATCACCATCTCGTCAATTCCCTAGTGACATACCACCAACTCTGGTACAGAAGGCATAATATATGTAAAGGTCAACTGATTGCTCAGGTTACTAATCAAGGCATCTACCTGGAAAAGGGTATGAGGGTATGTGAAGTCTACAGAGTCTTTCACGATATGGGACAACTATGTGGGTTAACTAACAGGCTGTGTCCTGCTTCTCATCATGAGCTTCATAGTAATGTTTTGCGTGTGATGACAAAAAAAGTATTGGAGCATAGTATCCCATGAGAACGCAGTTGTGGTGAGACCAGCATTAGTAGCAGCCAGGTACCAGCAATTCAGGGGACTGCCCTGCTTTCTTCCTTCTTCACAAGGTAATTGTGTCCTTTAAGTACACTCCACTTGAGCAGCGTCCAACTGCAGAATACCTGTGTAACCCTCCTGCCTTACCTTCACACTTCACAGGGTATACATATTATGCTTCGCTCCATTATTTATCTGTGCTCTGTACAGACACTTTGGATGACTCTTTTCTTGGAACATGATGGAAGTACCTGCAATACTTAGTTACACAGAGGACAACCAGCATGCAATGCCAAGCAGTGTCCCCAGATCTCTCAGTTATCTGATATGTAAACCCATGAAAGGAGTTAGCATGGTAACCAAGTTGTATACCTACTGACACTGCACCAAACACAGTTTGCTCAAGGGCAGATCATGCCTACCTGCCTTACCGATGGACCTCAATGAGTGTCACACTATGCAATGGATGATGGGAATATGACTCACTCCACCTACCATGGTCTGACAAGGTGTTTGACAATATTAGGCCAGCAGGCCTTGGTGAAAACTGTGCAGGTTTTTTACAGAGTGTTATGTCAGCTGGTGGATAGCCAAGTATCTGATAATCATAATCTGGGAAGATAGCATTGAGTAGACCTATGCTATAATAACAACAGTCACCAGTGGACTTCCCTCAGACATAATTAATGAAGTACCCTTTCCAGCCATTCCCTTCTCTGCAGTCACAGCCACTGTCAGTGACCTCTGACTGACTACATTAGCAGGTGATTGCATATTAGGAGCTGTCACTGAATCCCAAATAGAAGCGATAGTTATCCAGGATAGCCTGAGACACACAATCAGTTGTTGTCAGAGCCACTGACAAATAATAAATGCCAAGGACTGCATAATACTACCCTTTTGGAAGTGATCCACCCCTAGAAAATATAATAATGTCCACACACCGCACACAGTTGAGTCATTACTCAGGGACTTATGGACACACATAGTGATCTAGCCATTGACTTTCATTGGTTGTTAACGTGGGGATTCATTCAGTTTTTTATAACCTATACAAAAAGGTATGGCATGTAAATCTCAGACTGTCATTGTTATACCATATTTGGCACTCATCACACCTGTCATTGAGTGCAATGGCACCTTTGCTATGTCACTACACACGAATATCTTACAGCTGTAGCAGCCACACATGTTCCATGGTAAGCATGGTAACATGTCTTGTACAGTCTGTGTCAAGACCGTACATGTGTAATCTGTCTCCTACATGCTTTGGAGGGGATGTGTATGCCATACAGGGAGGTGTGAGTTCCCACTGTGTACCTACTGCTTATCTAAGACAGGGCTAAAACATGTATTATCTGTTCTACACACCTACACTGTCATTGTGGTATACATAGTACATGCTAGAGAGACAGGTCTGTAACACAGACACTACACCCTATACATAACAGGCTCCCCATGCACTTGAAGTACACGTCTGCTGCAACACACATCATGTGCAAGTTACACAATGGGACACAGAACAAGACAATCATAACTGATGTCGGGTAAATGTCTGTAATGGACACAGGAAATTTGTGGGTCATCTCCATCACCACAGCTTGTAGCTGTATTAGCTCCTGAAACCGTTGTGGCACTTATTAAGGGTATCAGAGCTTATCATAGATTAGGGATGTATGAGAAGGCTGAATGATGCCATTGTCCTTGGTATGCTGTTACACACATATGAACCTATAGAGCCATGCACCTATAGTGCTGTATCTTCCTGAAGACATATTTTTTCTGTGCTGACACCCTTCTCAGGAACTTCATTTCCATCACCTCTAGCTTCTTCAGCTGTTCCGCTTTTACTTCCCAGGTTTCTGTACAATACAGTAGTACTGGTCTCCCTACTGACTTTACATGTTACTATTCAGCTTCTTTGGCATTCTTTTGTCATAGACTATACCTGACACTCTATGTCAGTTGGCTGCAGCCCCTCTGATTCTAGCTTTGACCTCTTCATTCAGACTTCCCTTCTCCTCACCCATCCCTCCCAGATACTTGAAGGTGTTTACCTCTATCTTTCCTTCTATCTCACTTCGCAGCTTCTGATTTTCCCAGCTTGCCGCCATTACCACTGTCTTATCTAAACTTAGTTTCATCCCATATGCCTTTTTTTGCATTCCATACCCGTATTCTTTGCTGAAGATCTTGCTCAGAGTCTGCCTCTAATTCTGCATTGTCTGCATACAGCCACTTTGCTGATCTCTCCCCCTGACCTGTTTGCTAATGAAGTCCATCATCAGTATGAACAGAAGTGGGCTCAGAGCTGAACCCTGGTGTACACCCACTCCCACTGGGATGGGACTTCAAACCACAGCAGTACTGCCCATATCAGCTATCTTAGGACCTTGTGATATGCTTTCCCCAATTCTAGGAATGCCAAGTTGGACTCTCTTGTCATCTCTAGCTTCTTCGCAAGTATATATTTCAGTGCAAACATTGGGTCAATTGTGCTGCATCCTGGTCTGAATCCAAACTGCTCATCTCCCATCTTACCTTCTACTACTCTGCTTATCCATTTATCAGTCACCGTCTCCAGAACTTTCATGCATTGTGATAGGAGTTTGATGCCTCTGTACTGCCCACAGTTGTGGATGTCCCCTTTGTTCTTGTACACTGGCATGAGTTATTCTCCAGTCATCTGGGATACACCTTTCTCTCCACATTTCTCCCCTATCTCACCCAACATCTTTATTATATCTGCTGTGACCTCATCTGACCCTGCTGCTTTCCCTGATTTCCTTTGTGCTGTTCTTACTTCTTGTTGGGTGGGTTCCTCTTCTTCTCTCATTCTGGGGCAGTACAGCTTCTGTGGGGTATTCTTCATTCAGAAGCTGCTGGAAATAGTCCTTCCATCTGCCTTTGATGCTCTGTGGATTTGTGAACAGGTTGTTGCTGGCCTCACTTGTCTTCCTTATCTTTCTGTCTTTGCCTTGCAACCTGATATAGTTTCTTTGTGCCACATACTGAGTCATTTTCCAGAAGTTGGTAGAGTGCCTCTGATACCCTATTCTTTACTATTGCAACTTGTTTTTTTCTTTGTTCGCCAACTAGTAGTCCTTCCTAGTCTGGTCAGTCCTTTCTATCTCCCACTTCTTCCTGGATTTCTTCTTTCATTTGATGACTTCCTGGACTTCTGCATTCCAACACCAGCTTTCCTTATGTACCTTATTCCCATACCTGGCTCAGCCAGATATCTTTTCTGTAGTCTTAACATATGCTGTTTTTAGATGCTGCCATTCTTGTTCAACTCCATGTATTTCCAGTCATCTTCTGTCTTCAGCCTGATCTCTTTTGATCTTAGAGCCTTCTCTGATCACTGCTTTCCTTACTAGGAGGAAGTCTACCTGAGCTTGGCTACTCTTGTATGTGACCTTGTGATTGTCTCTCTTTCTGAACCATGTGTTGGCTACTATCAAGCCATTTGCCAGACAGAAGGCTTCTACTTCTTTATTCCTGTTGCCCCACCCATGTGGACCCAGTCTTCATATCCTGTTCTGTCTGTTCTAATATATGCATTCATGTCACCCATTATCAGCACCAATTCAATTTGTCCTGTTTTATTTAGTAAGTCCTGCAACTGCTGTCTGAATGCACTCTTTTCATCACTATCCATGGGCATAGGCTGAGATTATGAATACTGCGACTCTGATTGCCATGAGTCTGTCATCCCTCACTGCCTTCTAAAGCCTCTCTGACACCACAATTCCTATACCGTTTCTAGGCCCTGTCCCCTTCCTGAGCAGTAGAGTCTGGATCCCAAGCCAAGTGGCTTTGCTGCACCCTTCCATCTCGTCTCTTGTATAATTACGATGTATGCCTCCTCCGTATCATCACGTCATCTACTTTCAAGCTGCATCCTATCAGGGAACCTACAATAAGCATAGCAATTCTCAGTTCATGTTTGGCTGTTTGGCAGGTTAGTTGGTTTTACATCCAGCTTTCACTCAACAGAGCTATCCCATGTAACAAAGGCTGGGCAACTAGATACTGGCCAGCCAGCAGCTTATTGACCCAGGACTGCTGGGATTTATGGCGGGCACACCCTGGTGAATAGGGGCACATATACCCCTCCCACCTTTAGCATGGGTCCCTGGCATAGGTCAGAGTTGGCCGGTTCCTCAACCCACTTATCACCCGTAATTACCCATACCCATGTCCATTTTGAGGGCCATTAGTCAACATGACCAAATCACCTAGAGCCATATTTTGCACCATCAAGTGGCTAGCCCTGCCATGGCATGCAGTCTGTGATCCATGTTTTCCTATCTTGAGGATACTGCACACCACAGTAGATCCCCAAAGAGCTTGGTCAGTACAATTCTTTCCCCTATAGGGCACCATGTAGAGTCTGTGCTGCTGCCCAGAGCTCCATTTATTGGTGAGTTTGAGATGGAAACAAGCAGTATGTTTTTCAGATGTGGGAGAAACCCCACAGAGACATAGAGAGAACATGCAAACTCCAAACAGGCATTGGTGAGGAGGTCAGGATCAAACCTTGTGCCTTGTGCATAGGAGGTGAAGACCTTCAATGGCCATTTGTAATGTCCTGGTGATACTGTCACATCTATCAGTATGGTCACACCTACAAGGCATAGGTATGACTCTAAAGTGTGTACAGTCAGAAAATATCTGTGCAGTTGGCAATCATGCCAACAGTACATCAATCCAGCCAGCAGGCCTGGGATGACACTTTAAAGAATACATTGTAGTAAATCTACATTTGTAACAAAACAGTGTTGTGCTTACCAAGAGCAGGATCACAGCCTTGTCTGAAACTAATGGAGCTGTGAAAAGTTGAGGGAGAGGTAATTTAAACACCACCACATGTTGCACTATAACAGGGTAATGCATCCATATATCTCACATTTACAGTAGCTATTTTGTTAATTGTTATGTTGGTCAAAATCTGAGCATGAGATTCAAACTGCAGTTACACTGACCCCCCAATGAACAAACACCTGACAACCACATAAGAATAGGTACACCCTGACACACTTAATGCTATAGTATTCTAATGCTGATCAAACTAAGCCTACCTGAATGCTCCTCTGACATGGAAACTGTGGCACCAATATCCACAGTGTGATGGATGTCTGGGGGCTGCCATGTGTTCCTAGGTCTGGCAGGCATTCCTCAGTGGCTGACAGTGGTTGATCTATTGCAGGCTCTCCACCAGTGACACCACAGTCCCTGGCCTTGTCTGCATGCAGCATTAATCATATGACACATGATGTTGAACCTGCTCATATGCCCTGCTCTGGTGACCTATGGCATTAACATCACAGACAAGGTCAGCCCACAATGCTGCCTGCTGTTCCCTGTTTTGCTTCCTCTGGATAGGAGGAGTTCATGGTGTTGACAGAGGCCTTCTAGGATTATATCGTTCTCAGCATCCATAAAAGGGGCACATTGTCTGGCATACATGTTTCCTGAAAGACAAAAAAATGGGAACACATGTCAGGGTCACATACATGGAAGTACACTATGTAGAGATACAGCAAGAACAGAATGGCTGGCAGTATCCACTGCTTGATTACACATGTCATATTCAACAGTATGCAAACATATTAAGAGTGTGGATACAACTAAGATACTAGCAATAGTCAGCTATTCCCATGTATGCCATGACAGATACTGCTTGTATGATTGCACACCCAACATAGTAGTCAATTGTAGTGTGCCTATGTCAAAACAACAGTGCCACAGAAATAGCAGTGTGCTATTACAACCACTATAAAGGGACATTCCCACGAGACCAGTGTGCCACAATGACAAAAAACATTCCACCCTTGATGCATTGTATGTCCTCTGTAGGTGTAACAAATCTGAAGATCAATGACATGTCATCATTACAGTTCTAAGAAAGGCTTAATTCTGTAATCCCCATTCCCCCCCTAAGTATATTCGCATGTACAGTATGCATCATCTTGTAAACAAAAATGTTACATATCTGGTGGAGTACAATACTCCTCTGTTGATATGAGCAGATACATAAAGTTGTTGGCAATGCGTTTACTGTCTGAAGAAAGTCTCATACACACTGGTTCCCCTAGCCAGCTGTTTGCCTTTTTAACATGGTACTCATTACCAGGCGATTGGCTCTTAACCAATCTGTGGTTCTGAAATGCTAATTGCAGCCAACACAGTTGATTTTCAGTATAATCAGCCAATGGCATGCAACCACTGAAGAAGGTATAAGGCCTTCATGTAGATTAGAAGCTTCGCAATAATGTAATTAAAATGGTGCACACCACTGGATTGGAGCCTAGGATCATGTGTGGCAAAACTTATTCTTTGCAAAGCATTTAACTGACTGAACTACAGAGTCACTTTTACAGCATGTGCATTTGTGAAGGTATAAGTGCACACATACAGGTTGTGACATACCTCCATTACATCCAACATTATGTGCCCAGATTTATAGGGATGTATTTCTCCACCAGAATCCCAGTTGAACATGTATTTTGCCATTAATATTTTACCAGGTGCACTTATACATGTTGCTGATAAAAATGTCAATTTACCTGCTATTGAAGACCTCAGTTATATCCATTATTCTGTGTCTGGCTTTCTAATGGTGTAGTCTTGTACCAGACTCCAAGATACACTCCCAGTTTTTCCATTAGTCTTTCAGCAAGTTTGCACAATGCGGTGCAATGCATAGCTGTGCTTAAACATGCTCACTGATGGTAACTTGATATTACTAAGTTTTGCTTAAACCACCTGTTTTAATTAACAGCTGTCTGGCTTGGCAGGTTAATGCAGTGTTCTGCAGGTGCGATGGTCTTGGATTTGAAATAGGAGACAGGTGTTTATTTTGTACATATTTATTATCATTTAAAACACATATAGCAATATAGCTCCATTTAGCCTCGGCCTGTGGGGTGGAACTACCTGATGCCACAGGTAGTGTAGGGGCAGCAGATGAGGCCCCACCATGCTGTGGCACAGACGTGCTGGGCTGCAGTGTCATGGCCGGAGCAGCCAAGGTAGGTGGATCACCTGGAACCAGCCCACCTTGTCTCGCTGTAGTAAATTAGATACAAATATAACTTATGGTTAGTAATTACCAAACCAATGTTAGTATTAACATAATGGAACATAATACTGATTAATACAAATACATATTAAGGAATATTATGTGGAACACAACAATAAATAACATAACAGTAATTATGTTAATAGCAAACCAGCATGAAATAACCCATAAGGCCAACATAACAGTTACTAATATTAAATCATAATAATAAATAACATTAATACATTAAAGAAATTAAGGGGTTGGGAGAGAGAGAAAAACATAACATTAGTGAAGTGGCAAGTGATATTAATACACAGAGTACTAATGCATATTTCTACAGGTGTGCAGTGTCAGTTGTGAGTACAGTGGCTACAATTCTTCTATAGATGATGTAGCATGTTCAAACCTCTCAAGCTGTTAGCATGGGACAGTATGAGCCAAGCACTAACAAATGCAGGTACACAACTACATGGAACTGTTTCACATAATGTGTATGTACATAACTACCAATGTGTTCTATAAACGGATTTGCAAATACACTGCATTCCAGGTAATCATTTATCTGCTAATCACATACCAGACAGATTGGGCAGTTGTCATTACATTATGAAAAATCATGACAGTTGAGAGGTATATTTGTGAGCATTCAGTAGACTAGACAGCCATCATGTCTCAGTTGGCAGGCATGGGACTAGACCCTAAAAGCTGTGACTCCAGGGGACATGTGCACATAATGTAACAATTGACTGCAGTGACAGAACAGACCTGCAATGAATACAACCTTACTGCACTTATTTGAACACATTACTTATGAAACCACAGTCCTGGTTTACACTTTATTGCTATTGCTCCTTAGAATCGGTGAAGTATATACATGGTATCTGCCCAGAATGTGGGCTACCTCACCCATATACTTTGTTCCCGGAGTAAGAGGAATACAAAGCATTATTTTACTGAAAGTGCCCTGAAGACAACCTTGAACTGTATAGAATCGGTGAAGTATATACATGGTATCTGCCCAGAATGTGGGCTACCTCACCCATATACTTTGTTCCTGGAGTAAGAGGAATACAGAGCATTATTTTACTGAAAGTGCCCTGAAGACAACCTTGAACTGTACTGTGGGTTGTGCAATACATTTATCAGGCAATTACTTTTGCATTCTTTATTTACTTCAGTTTTACAGTTGACTTCAGTAACATTAGAAAATACACATGCAGTGGATACAGCCCTATGGCAGTTATTTGCACACATTAGTTGTCAAACCACAATCCTGCTTTAAACCTTATTGCTTATTTTTATTGGTATTGTTTATTGTTTATTGCACCACTGCTATTAGAAAATATCTGTACTTACCATACTCACGGTGCATACTGGCCAGGCGCCTGTCATAAGACTGGATGTTGCAAACTCATTCAACTGCAGCTATTGGAAGAGAAGCACACCATTTTGCATACCAGTTTTACACAGATTCAGCTTGTATTTTAGTAAAGCAGTAACAAACATACTTACATATCAGTGGGGTCTGCCCAGCTAGCCTCTTGGACCCAGGTGTTCAAGATTCCTCTCTTTTTTTGCTTCAGGTCATCATAGTGGTGACAACACTGCTCACCAGTGTGGGGGATACCGGTAGCACTGATAAGATCCCTGGCCAACTGATCCTAGGCTTCAGATTTACATTCTGAGCCCTTGTGATTGCCCTGCAACAGCCGGGGTTCATATTTTTAGACCAGGTGTCCAACAAACACTCTGGACTCTTACACACCCTACCTTTGCCCCCGAAAGCATGCTCCCTCACCAACACCACCAGCCATATCGACAGGTTGATAAGACTCTAATGAATGCTGCAGAATTCCCACCTATTGTCTTTAATATAAGGTGTTTTACCGTCCTTACACATCATACTGTAACATTCAAAAAAGTGCTGCATTGCTTAGCATTGGGCAAACCAGCTGAGCATCGCAGAAACTCACACAAGCTTGTTTTGCAACAGCAAAAAGGAGTAGCCATTAACCATGTTTAAGCAGTGCTAAGCAGCACACAGCTTTTCCAAATGTAACCATTTTGTTTTTAAATTAAACCACCCTTTAGGTCACCTCACGTATTTCCACAGCAATAAATGTAAAAAGGTATGACTGCTGGGAACTCGAACCTGGGACCTACAACACTTTAGGCTGTGACTCTATTTATTTAGCTACTTTTATAGAAGAAAACCAGTATAACTTCACATGCACTAATAAGCTACCTGTTAGCATTGCTAAGCACCGCACCAAGCTGCTTCAAATGGCCAGTCAAAAAAAAAAAAAAAAAAAATAAAATAAAAACACATAGACAAAAACCCATAATTAACTACATCTAATTACATCCAGTTTCTGTTTTTAGATATATGGCAGGTGTCAGCTGTGTATGTAAATGGACATTAAAAAAAAGATACAAAAATAAAACAAAAAATATTAAAATTCGCACATATTTCTACACTAGCAGGATACATTACAGGGATTCTTATCCTGTACATAACATCTATCCAGGAGTTCCATGGACAATCCACAACCACCGACAGTCTCTACACTACTGCCTACACGGATTCAATCTCCCTGTTACTATGATTTCCCTCGATAGTGTGCATGATTAATATGCATGGTGCACTGCTGAGGGAGAATTGTGGCCGTGTACATGGGTACATTCAGTGCAGGCTCTACACAGAGCCTACACAGATTTTATTGAATCCTGGGGATTGTCTATAAAGGGAATATAAGCGTTAAATGTTTTTTTTTTTTTTGCAAAATCTGTTTTAAAAACATAAATAACCTCCCACTGTGGCAAAACAGGTTGGCAAACCTTGTGAGCATATCCTCAAGAATAGCTACAACTACCTTCTGTTTGCATATGCTTCCTTAAAAATGTATAAAGTCATTTTCCAAAATTTCATTTAATAGTATGACTCAAATTAAATCCATTCTATGATCTAACAACACATTCCAAAGCATTTAATTTGCAGCATAAGAATTAATACCCTACGTAGCAAAGAAATTTACATAGGTTAATATGTGTATACTAGACTAACAACCACTGAGGCTTTTATAATCCTAGGCATGCAAGCCAAATATATACCACATGTTATTGTGCCTTAGAGGTTATTTTAAGGGGTGGCAGGGCATGATCTAACAGATGTCTCTGTTCATCAGAGAGATAGGTGTTAAACCAGGGATGATTTTCCAATTTCTCATCCACTGGTCAAGGTTGTGCTTGAACAAGGCTAGAAAACAGCTCTGTTTCATGTGATTGGGTAGCCTATTCCAAAGAATGGCCATTCTTTGAAATGCATACCTGTCCCACCAACATATTTTATTGCAAGCAAAAAGTAAATTTAGATCTCTAGTAGTGTAGTGTGTTTTCTTTGTTTGCAGATATGCAAAAGGACCATCAGAGTGGGATCCATGGATGCCATGTATGTTAGACATAAACTGCATCTCAGCAGTCTGTAGGAAATGGGTATGGAGATAAGGCTTTGAGACAACCTGCATAGGACAAGGTGTTTATGCCTTGCATTCTTTTTGTGGGGAATCTATGCAGACATTCCAGCTGTTCCATATGCCTAGTCAGATACATACAGAAGGAGGAGCTATAATCAGTGATGGGTCTGGAGATTGCTAAGTACAGTGGCACAATGACTTCCCTGGTCCCAGATGCCATGCCCATACTTATAAGCGCAATGACATAGAATGGTTTTCTTACAAACTTAGATGCATGCTGGTCAAAAGCCAGTTTACCATCTACATGAGTCCCCAAATTCTTGACCACTGTGTCTTCTTTTAGGAGTGTGTTATCAATAAGGATGTTTCCTTGGGTGGCCAACTTCCCAAAAGCTACTATTATGCATTTCTTGGTATTGAGAATTAAGCTGTGGCTTTCGCACCAGCCATTTGTCTGTGTTAGATCTTTCTGTAAGATGTTAGTATCTTAGGGAGGTTTCCATGATTTCTCCTAGCTTGCAATCACCTGCAAACTTGGTAAGCCAGTCGCCCTTGTCATTTGCCTTGTCTTCTGAAAATTAGAAGCCAATGAGGAGTGGATCCAGTACACATCCCCGGGGGACTCCACTGGTGACCAGCCTCTTTTTGAAGGTGGTCTCTCCAATCCTAACATCCTGGGTCCTGTCATTCAGACAGCTGGCTATCCAACAAGTTACACAGGGTTTTGTACTTAATCCTGTGAGTTTGTTTACAACACCAGAGTGGAATATTGTATCAAATGCCTTCCCTAGGTTGAGGTAGGCAGTATGCACTGTTTTGCCTTCATTCCACTGCCTTGACAATCTTCTCAAAGAAGCTCATCAGGTTCGGTAAGTATGGGCTGCCTTTGACAAAACCAATCAGGGTTAGATCCAGTGTCTGAAGGTTTCCTATGTCATTGTTAATCATTCCCATGATCATTCTTTCTATGGCTTTGAATATGAGACTAGTCAGACTAACAGGTCTGTAGTTCACAAGATTTGTTGATGGACTGTCCTTATGCAGAGGGATAACTGTTGTAGTCTTCCATTCTCATAGCATGAAGCCTGTGCAGAGGCTATAGTTGATCAGTGTCATGATTGTTCCTGATAGTTCATATTCAGGCTATTGAGGAGGCATCCTGGGATATTATCAGGGCCCACTGAGCTCATCTATGACCTGCTCCATACTGATATTTGGAGGAATTATGTTAGATTGTATTTTCTTGGGGGGTGGCAAATCTGTAGTTGAATTTGTCAGGCCAAAGATTTACTACATATCCCAATTCTGTGAATGTGGTTCCATTTATCAGCAGTGTGGTAATTTGTTGTGTGCTGCTTTTGAGGTTCTGGACATAGCTAAAGAAGGCCTTACAGTTTGCCTTTGGCCTGGGACACTATATTTATCTAAAAATTTACTTTCTTGGATATAATTAGTCCTCCTAGTTGTCTATTACATTTGAAGAGAGTGTTTTATTTATTTATTTTTTGTGTTACGCTTCCTAATTGTAGTCTATGACTTTTTTCTTTTGTTGTACAACCTGTTTAATTTTGGAATCCATTAGGGTGGTTTGTTTTTTTGAGTTAGTATTGGGATTACTTCTGTCAGGCACAGCAGCTTCTATGCAGTCATTGACATAGCTGTACAGAGCTTCTGTTTCATATAGGCTGCTGTGTTATCTGAATTTGAGGGCTTGACATTTTGACAAGTTATCACTTAAAATGCACTTTGCCTTGGAGTAGTTTCTAACCATTACAGGGGTTGCTGGGTTTACAGAATTGATTTTTATTTCAAAGGAGACTGCTTTGTAGTCTACCCTTGCCAGAGAAGACAAAACAAAGAGGAAGGGGGATGCAATTTCCTCACATATTTGTGAGCATGAGGTCCAATATGTTTGCACCTTTAGTTGGTGTATGCACTAACTTGTCCAGGGTGTTTGTGTTTACAAACTCTAGGAGTCTCTGCACCTGCAAATTCGGGGTCATGTAGGATTCTCAGCTTATAGTGGGGTAATTAAAGTATCCCATGGGTTTAGTATTTGGTTGAATGGTAAGTGTCTCCAATAAGTCTAAGAATGAACTATGGGTTTCATGGGACATAGAAGGTGACCTATAGAGTGCTAGGATATGATATAGGGCTTTGTCTATGGTAATCTGGACAAAGAGGAACTCCACTGTGTCATCATGTTTAACTGACTTAGAGATATGCTAGTTACTGATGTAGATCGAGACACCTCCACCTTTACTCCCTGTCTGTGCAACTGTTGGTCTAAATGTGCAAAAGGCAGTGAATTCTTGCACTGCCTTGGTACTCTCTATGGCTTTAAAGCAAGTCTTGGCAACTGCACAGATATCCACATTCTCCAAGGAGAGGAGAGCTTGGAGGAAGTGGAGGTTCTTGTCTAGACTCTAGGCATTGAGCAGTAAAATCTTTAAATATCCTTGGGTAGATTTTGCTGGGTTGGAAGGTTTAATAGTTTGACATTACCTAAAAAATGTTCAGTGAGGTAGGACAGTGTTTTAGCCAAAATTCAAAAGCCTAGAGGGGATGAGTGACTGCCATCTATGGCAAATCAACCTGGCTTTTTAGCTATGTCCTCCCATACTGACAAACATTGTATCCCCCTAGAATGACACCAAATGCTAGGTCAGTTATTAAAGTCAATCATTGTAGTGTGGCATCATCTTTGGTGAAGATAGAATACTGTTCAGTTCTAGGCACATACCAGCTTGTAACACATATTTCAAGAGCTCCATAATGTCACTTCATATAGACTAAGGATGCACATCTCAGGTCATCTATACCTAGATGGAATTTGAATGAATAATACTAGGACCATTTTTGCAATGGGTTGAATGTATACTTTATACTTAACTTGGCAGAGCATGACTCCACATTGGGAGCTGTCCGGTATTTTCTCCATGTTCAGTCTGGTGAATGAGGCATCAGTATGTCATACAATGGAAGCCGCTATGACTAGAGTCATGGGTAGTGTATTGGCTTGACATATTGGCTTGATAGCTGAGGCTGCACTGGGTGTGGCTGTATGTGCAATGTTAGATGTTGTTCCTTTTGAGTGCTTTCTGGTTTGCTGAGGGTAAGTTTTTCAGGTGAAATGTCTGAGAGGTCTTTGTGGTTTGGAAAGATTTATGTGGAGTCACTGAAATTGCTTTCAGTGATAGGAAACAAATCTATAACCATTCACCAAAGCTAAATTCAGCAAATACTACCACAAAATAGTTTTGCAGGAGGCAAGCCACTAACATGTAGGGGGGCACCACACCACCCACAACTCAGATTTATATAAACCAACTCCAAGCTCACAAAAAACAGTGGAGAAAAAAGCAAAGTCTACTGTGAGTAAAAGTAATTTTAGTGAACAATATCCATTCTTTTACATTTGCCAAAACTCCTTTTTCGATGTGACATGTTATTTAGCAGTGATCAAACAACAGCAGAGAAAAGAAACTTAATCTACAGATCACTTCCATATCCATCTATTATGGCCACTTTCCTGACTGTGTTAACCTCAAATGTGTGCTTGTGGTAAAAAACAAGAAAAATAAATAAACAATAATAGTCAAAGTAAAACAATCTCAGTAATGTAATCCATCTTACTTTACACAAATGCACACTAGTACTTATACTGACTGTTTAAACTGAGCAAACAATAAAGTCAGTTAATTTCAATTAACAGCTACCAATCCCTACCAATTAGTTATAGCTAATTCTAGATGTCTATCAGGCAACTATAATAAAAAATGACACCCATATATTGTATTTTAGCTTTATTCCATGTAAACAGTAGTCACACATTACTGAATTCCAAGCAGCTTTATACAAATCACATTAATGCTCCAAATGCAAAATAGTTATGAAAAGACAGATAATGACTGACTGTTTACACTGAGCAAACAGAAATAGGGTCAGTTACTTTCTGCAGCTTTCGATAGCACATTTTCCACCCCATCAAGCAGTTATAGCTGCTTCTATATACACTTCAGACTTCTGACTGTAAAAATGACAGAAATTTATAATATTTAGGCTTTGTTGTATGGAAAACCAGCAATGTATACTTTTTAAGCATTGTTTGATGGAAACAGTACAGTAGTCGGATATTAAAGTATTTCAAGTTGTTTTACACAAATCATATTGATTCTGCAAACTTGCAAAGTCAGAATTATGAGCAAAGGGCAGCCATTAGTAATATTTTCCAAAAGACAAGTCGCTATATTTGTATATGTTACTCTAATTAACTTAATAGAACAGGCTTTGCATCAACATGCATTTTCTTTAGAATAAGTAACACTGAACTCCAACATCTGGAATTTTTAACTGTAGTCCTAGGTGGTTTACATACCTCTCAACCTGTTAGCTCAAGAAATCTGGACAAACTAAATTCCAAGGTGGTCGACTAGCTTGCACCCTATCCTTAGAGCTCCTACTACTCCTATAAACATTACAAAGTTAACGCAGTTAAAAAGCTAAATACTATACATAAGAAGAGAGCTCAATTGCTCTGATCTGCTTTTATTCAAATCTGGAGGGTGAATGACTTACTTTTAACAAAAGAAGTAACTTAACTCTATATTTGTGCCTGGAGACCCTCGCCATGTGCATCTAAGGGGCCCATGAAACCACTACTAGAGCACAAAAATCATCGCTTCTGGATCATGGCTGATGCTACGGTAAACATGGAAACACAACAGTCTAAAGCTAAGGCTTTTGAAATACTATCTCCAATAAAAGATATACCCTCAAAAAGGCAGAAAACCATTAAACAACCAGCCGATAATAGCAAATCAAACCCAAAAGGAAAAGCGGATACCAACTTTCACTTAGACGATCTTAAATCACTACTACAACCAATCCATGAAGCCATACAAGGATTTTCCAAACAACTTACGGATTTTGGAAAATCTATAAACCAGGTTATACAAAGAATAGACATTCTTGAACAAAAAAGTCAAGCAAACGATCTACTGATTCAATCCCTTTCAGAAGATCTTTGCGCAAAAAACACTATGCTCTCAGACCTGCAAACTAAAATAACGGATCTAGAGGCCAGGAGCCGTCGAAATAATATAATAATTAAAGGTCTCCCTGAATTCTATGACAACCAAAATCCGTTGACAATTTCTAAACAGATATTTGTGGCTCTACTGGGAGCGGAAAACAACACCGACAACTTGATAGTGGAGCGAGCGCACAGAGCCTTACGCAAGCGCCAAGAATCCATCACCCCACGCCATATATACACCAAACTACTAAACTTTCAAGATACACAAAAAATACAAATATCAGCAAAAAAACAGAAAAACTTTATGTGGAACAAATACAAACTTACTTTCTCTCCAGATTTGCCTCACATAATAAAAATGAACAGACAAAAATTAGCCCCTTTTTGTGCAGATCTGATTAATAGAAAAGTGAAGTTTCAAATGCGCATCCCGAACACCCTGATTTTTTCCTACAAAGAAAAAAGATACTTGGCTGATAATCCCATAGAGGCAAAAGAAGCTTTTATTAAAGCCTTCAACAAATATCCAGATGTGTGACTTACTTATGCCCGTGTTCTTTCACCTACTTTCTTAATCACAAAAAACGAGCTGGAGTCAATCACGGACTGTATGATGTATCCGGATTCAACATCATATATCTGATCCTGCCTTTATTACCCTCAGCGTTCATATATTGTTACTTACTTTTACAGACCCTGACTGTACATGAAAATTGTTTTTTTATATACTGCTGTGTGTGTTTTACTCTGAAACAGAACCTGGATACAGTGGGCTTCAGCTGCATACGGATCAACAAAGTGTGACCATTCTGGTGGAACACTGCTACGATGCTTTACTTGTGACTCCTAATTAATCAGTTGCACATATACCACGATATTGTTCATCATGATGTTTTCTCTGAAAGAGACCATCTACAGCTTTATAACTGTTCTTTAATCTAATGTGTGGAGGCTTTCCCAGTGCACCAAACAGCTCTGTATGATCAGCACTCAACTATCTATGTCAAATACCGGACTTCTGTGTGAATATGCGAAGCTGCTTAAACTGCACTTGCTGTATATAAATATACACTCATATACCTGGTAAGCCCAATTGCTTAGGTTTAAAATTTTCTTAAATTTTCATAAAATACAGAGAGTTTAATACTCTCATAACATTACTTCAATGGATCCACTGGAGGTTTTTCTGTTGCTTTACTGTTTTAATAACCGATAACTATCTTTTAAAACAAACAGTTCCATATGTTCAGAATTAATGAGTAATCTTATAATTTTATGATACATATCTATCAGAATACCTTATAACCCTACTATACACTTTAATCTGCTCATATTTCACATAGTAAATTGATATTTTATACTCCTAATCTTAAAGTTTCTGCTTATGTTATTTCTCTAACTAAGTCATAAGTCACAATATGTCAAGCCCATTATAAAATCTGTCAAGATTGGTTTTGTGCTATTGGCTTATACCCGATATATCTATAGAAAAGCAAACTACATTATTTGATTACATTTTGTAAATTGCTGTCATTCTAATACTTAAGATTCAATCAGATAACCACAATTAAATTAATAACGATCCTTGACAGACGATACTTTACTTTCTTAAACTTTTTCTTTTTATCTTACACCTAAATACAACCCTACAAATTGCATATTCTTATTCTTTTCCTCAGTCTATTGGAACTCTCTTCATAATTTCTTCTCTATTTACTATCTCCCGCTATTCACCTGTATTATCATACTAAAACCTATCTAAATTTCATTACTTTTTTAACTATTTGCTCTCCATTTTGCACTCAACATCACTTATCTCTTAGTTTCTCTTACAACTATATATTTGGCTACTCCTACATATTTCCTTATTATTTCTTTATCTTTTTCTTTTCTTTTACAATAGAGCTCATGGATGCTTAGGATTTTTGGGTCCTAGTATGACAGATCTTTGGATGTGCTTTGTTTTGTATATATGTACAGTGTTATTTACTATGCAGTTAGTCCTGGTAAGGACTTTCTATATATCATTTGTTTCTTTAATAATTATTTCACTAACCAATATTATGTGTTCACTTAAATATTGTTTGAATATTCCTTCTAATACAGAACGGGGGTGGATAGGCACCGGGGTGGGATGGAAGGAATACTCTGTTACCATTCCTATTAATATTGCTTCCTATATAAAGTCTTATTTCACAGATAATGTTATGTCATGGTCTCTAAATTTTCTCGCAATTTCATATATGAATTATATAGTAACCCTTACATGTTTTACAAATCTTGATTTTGCTTACTGATGATGATACAGATTGATTCATGGAATGTTAGAGGGCTTCAAAATAAGTCCAAAAAATCTCTCCTTTTTCATTTACTACTTAAATCTCAGGCTAACATATGTTTTTTACATGAAACACATATGCAAAAGGTGGATTGGACTAAAGAAAGGAAAAAACAATGGATAAAAAACATCATTGCTGCGGGTAACAGCTCCAACTCTAAAGGTGTAGCCATTATAGTCAAAAATAATTTTCAGGGGGATATTATTGAGGAAAAAGCTGATGATAATGGTAGATGGTGCTTTTTTACTTCTCGTCTCCATTATTTGAATAAACCAATTCTTTTCTTTAATGTATATGGTCCATGCACTCAACAACACATTTTTATATTAGAGATACATAATATTCTCTCAAACTTTAATGATCACCATATTATTATAGGTGGAGACTGGAATGCTATAATAGACCATAATACAGATCGTACTAGCAAATCTCCCTCCTACAACTTTCAATCATCCATAGCTATAGAGGAATTAATGCTCGACTTCAAACTCTTGGACACCATTTCGTACAGTGGACTCCTATCTAAAAAAAATTCATTTACATATTACTCAAAATGTTACAATACATGGTCAAGACTAGATTTCTTTCTAATATCTGATGCCCTCTCCCATCTTAAAATTAATTTTTATATAGAACCCAGATTCTTTTCTGATCACTCAAAAATATCCCTAAAAATTAACCTTGACTCAAACCCATCTTCATTCTCTCGCTCTAACAACTGGACATTAAATAATAATTTTCTCACAAATAAAGACATAACCCAAACAATTGCAAATTCATTACTCGATCTAAGCCCTAATCTTATTAATTCCACCCACCGGATATTCAATGGGCTGCCTGTAAAGTTTATATCAGAGGTATTATTATTAATAAAGCCTCTTATCTTAAGAAACTCTATAATAATAGAGATTCTACCCTCACTGTGAAAATCTCTAAACTAGAAAAACAACATAGAATCAACCCAGATCCTAAGTTATATAAAGAACTATCAGATTCACAAAAAGAACTACTACAACTTCACCAACAAAACCTCTCTTTTTCAGAACTAAAAACTCATTGCAACCTACTCAGAATGGACGCAAATCCCATCTAAATTTTTAGCAAGGATAATTAGAAATAATCAGGCCCCACCCAGAATTTCACTCTTACACTTTCAAAACAAAATTTATAATTCGGACTCTGAAATCTTACAATTATTGTCGTCTCTATACTCAAATATTTATTCTAAAAAAATGGTTCCCTCTACCAACCCATATATGGAAAACTTTCTAAAATCTATCAGTTTCCCCTATCTTAAGGATTCCCAAAAGGATATGCTTTCCGCCCCCTTAAACCTTCAGGAAATCTCATCTATCATTACCAATCTTAAAGCAAATAAATCCCCTGGCCCAGATGGTTTTACAGCTGAATTCTTCAAAACCTTCAATACTATAATCTCCCCTATTCTTCTAAAAGTATTTAATTACATAATAGACAATGGTATTTCAGATATACACTGGAACACATCAAAAACAATTCTAATTCTGAAAAACAATAAAGATAAAACTGATCCTCAGAACTATCGGCCCATCTCTCTGATAAATATTGATATTAAGATTCTTGCAACCTTACTGGCGAATAGATTGAAAAATGTCTTACCTTCTCTAATCTCCTTGGATCAAGCAGGATTTACGAAACATAGGCACACATGGGACAACACTTTGACCTTGGATTCCTTAATTCACTTTACCAAAAAAGATAAGAACCCACTCTATGCTTTAACGTTAGACGCTTCAAAAGCCTTTGAAAGGGTTAATTGGGACTTCCTATTTCAAACTATGGCTTATTTCAGCATACCCACTGTCTTTATTCATAGAATAAAAATGTTATACCAAAATTCATATACCTACATACAGATTAACAAAAAATTGACCAAACCCTTAAAGATAACAAACGGTACAAGACAGGGTTGTCCCTTATCCCCCTTTCTCTTTAATCTATTTATAGAACCATTGTTCCTATATATTGCACAAAATACCTACCATGTAATTCCCAAAGTATTAAACGCTAAAATATTACTATCTGCCTTTGCAGACGACTTGAACCTCTATTTTCAACTCCCTAACACTGACCTCAACAAGATTGTTAATTCTATTAACATGTTCTCAAAAGCCTCTCACTATCAAATTAATCTTAAAAAATTGCACATCTTCCCTATCAATCCTCTAGCTCACAAACCTATATATTTCCCGAACTCTTTCTTTAAGATAATATTTGATATTAAATATTTAGGGATCAGCTTTGAACATAATCAACTCTCTATGTTCCAAAATAATATGCTCAGATCTTGGTCAAAAATAATTTTAGATCTTCGCAGGTGGGAATTAATGAATCTCTCTTTATTATCTAAATCAGCGATAATTAAAATGAACATTCTTCCCAGACTTCTCTATCAATTTAACGCTTCAGACCAGATAATATCCAAGTCATTTCTATCCAAGATTAATAAAGAACTTGCTAAATTTATCTGGTTTCCTAAATCAGTTAGAATCTCATACTCTAAACTCTCACTTCCTAAAAATAAAGGTGGTCTTCGTCTCCCAAATCTCAATCTCTACTATACTATTATCTGTGCTAACAGAATTCTGTCTATTGCGAATCTTAATTCTAAAGAATATAATTCCTATCCTACCTGGTCTAAAATATGGTACCAACATATCCTAACCAATAAAACTAATCCTGCTGCCCTTCCTTTTTTACCTTTGGACCTTATAGACAAATTAAAATTATCCATTAATTTAAAACAAAAAATTAGACACTTCCAAAATTTATTAAAACTTATTAAACTAGATAATGTTCTTCCTCTACTTCAACCTTTGCACTTAAATCCCAATATCAAAATAAACAATATGTCAATCAATCTTTATAACTTCCCTCTTATTAAAAACTTTACAGTTTGGGACATACTTAAACACAAAAATGAATCACTTACCAACCTTTGCATAACCCTTAATGTCAATAAGAAATACTTAATGATTCTCTGACAGTTGCGAGAGCTAACTATATCAAGATTTGCCCATCTAATGACCAATTGCCAATATATCACAAAACTAGAGATCATTATTCAGACTCTGACCTTACCAGAGAAAATGCTCTCAAATTCATATAAACTTATATCATCTATAATTTATGAGTCAGACTGTCTTTTCTCTAGCTATTGGGATAACTATAACTCTCAACTGTCGGAGAAACAGAAACTTTCGGCTATAAGAAACACCTTAGATTTCTCCCCTTTCAAGAAACTTGTCTATACACAATTAATGATTAATAATAATGCATACTATACCCTCTCTATATTATTCAAGTTTGATCCGAAAAAATCTCCCTCGTGTCCATGCTGTCCTTCAAAAAAGGCTGATCTCTTACATGTTTCATGGTCATGTAAACACTCACATAAACCTTGGACCTCCTTAAAAGTCCGTCTTCAAAAAATGGGCCACCACAAATCAACTCTTTCTTGGGAACTAGCCATTCTTCATATCCCCACCAGATTTCTCTCCAAATTTGACACACATATTCTGTTTTTTTATGCTCACTCATAAAACTCTATATCACTAAAAACTGGTTAGATCGTACTAAATTATGCTGGGACAACTTTAAGGAAATGGCCTGTTCATATATTGCAGCACAAAAATTTATTAATAAAGGTCCAAAAAAAACTGCCCTATTAACAAAAGTCTGGGAAAGGGTTACTACTATTATTTTTAATGAAGAGTAATTCCATTGCCTATATCTAATAATGAGACCTGTTACATAACTCTTGCTTTTTCCAAGTATTTTTTTTTTTGGTAACACCTTGGTTAGTGTTTTTTGTATATATTGTACATATAATGTTATGATTTTCCAAGTTTATGTTTATTTGGATTTATTTTAACTAGTGATGGGGCACTTTTTTGTTATTATACTGTATGAAATGAATAAAAAGTTTTTGGAAAAAAAAAAAAAGAAATCTGGACAAAACCAAAAGTAATGGGGGAGATAAAGACGCAAAAGAGGGACAAATTTTAATTATTGCTCTTATACACTTAAAAACTGCTGGAATAAAAGGTTTTGTATCAGTCTGCATTTTAATAAGGATATGAAGTTTGAAACTCCAAAATCTGTCATTATTTTGTGACTTCACTAAGTTCTCAGTGATTTGCCAGAAAAGCATAGATTTTACAAGGAACAGATCAAAAATATTCTGCAAAATATTGGACTGTAAGAGGCAGTATGGTGGTTTACCAGAACATCAGAAACTGTATGAGGGTCAGGGCAAGCATATGAGAAGATCAGGATTGCTCTGCAAAATCAGGGACAACTACAAGTTATTATTATTATTATTTTTATCTCAATTCAATCACTAACCTGCTTTACTCAGTTCCACTCCCTTTCATTCTTCCTTTTCACTTTCCTTCCAATCCAGGTTACACTAACAGTCAACAGGTCCAAGTAAGGTGCACTGCACTGCTCTGTCTGCTGGAAACTACCTTGTACTTTGCTTTAGTGTCTCTCAGGCAAATCTCTGGGCCACACAAGGCATAATGGCCTTGCCATTGCCTAGAGTAGGGCCCTACTGGTCCAAACAGATCCAACTGCCCTAAGGATAGCCCTAGATCACTATGTTTAGAAACAAAACATATTCTCAAACATTATGCTACAGATGAATACATTCTCTGTCTAGCAATCCATTATTTTGTTTGTTTTGTTGTGGAGATGAATTCTGATGAAAGATGCACATCACTAGGCTCACTAAGTTTGCTAGTTTCTATACTTTTTGAAAGGTCACAGATCTTGCTAAACTAAAAGCTTTTTTCTTCTTCATCCAGTAAAATTACTGTTTATGCCAGTCTCAATCATTCTTGAACTGACAGTAAAAAAATAAATACTTATTGTATCTCTCTCTCTCTCAAACAATCATTTATCTTCAAACTAATATATATATATATATATATATATATATATATATATATACACACACACACACACACACACACACACACACACACACACACACACACACACACACACACACACACACACACACACACCACACACATATATATGTATAATATATATATATATATATATATATATATATATATATATATATATATATATATATATGTGTGTGTGTGTACACACACACACACACACACACACACACACACACACACACACACACACACACACACACACACACACACACACACACACACACATGTACTGACCAGGTACTGCTCTGTTGCCCTTTTCTGTATTGCATCTATCTCCTATCCTAGCAAAAAATGAGGTCTCCAGAATTTCAGACAGTTCAAGATGAAGTCTTAGCAGCTGAGTAGCATAACCAAATGTTTGTTTTCTTATGGCAATGTCTCATTTCTTAGGAGTGCCCAAACACACATCAATCCCATCCATCAGTCCATCCACAATTCATTTTCCCATTTTTGTACACGAGGTCAATGCATCATATCAAGTGCCCTTAATCCATCTCTTTTCTGTACCACTTTGTTACACTACTTTTTCACCTTCAGGTCATCTAGTAAGTAAGCTTTGGACCCTTCCTATTTCAGTTGTGGCTCCAGGTTCCTTTTCCTTGTTGGGGCACAATAGGACACAGTGGTTACTGTAGCTGTTGCCCCATGAAAACCAAAAAAAAAAAAAAACAACTACAGAATGTATGTAAAAGATGCATATCTATATTCACTTCAATAACTGTTGAGCCTTTATTCACAGGAATGGAGACCTGAACCAAATGAAATATTACTAGTCATGATCCTCAGTTACTACGTAATGTAATCAATCAACCAGTGATTCCAGAATGGTACAGTAAATTGTGCATCCATTCCAGACTGTTCACCAAATCTTTCAGAATCTTACACTTGTCTTGCTCTAGATCAGCCAATATAGCTATCAAGTTTAACTTCTAAAACTCTCTTATTCCTTCACAAGTCACAACTAGGGCAATGATACCCATAATAAATCTTTCTGTTACTACCACAAAGCAAATCAAACAACTAACATGGATAGTTTTAATTTTGTTTATGTAAACAGTGTCTCTGACACTGTAAATTACTTACTTGAGTTACTTCTCATAAACTAGCTTCACTCACTTGAGTCTGCTGCTCTCTCTGCTGTCCGACAGTCTGATCAAACTGTATTCTGCTACTACTATTAGTATGCTACTGACCCTGAATCCTTCTTGTTCTCTTTTCCCAGTGCCAATGTGGGAAGAGAGTGAGAAGAGAACCAATCAGTAGCCATCCAGCCATCCATGTCATGTATGTGACGGCGGATGTGGCAGTCCAATCCCCTTCCACTTTTCCTTGGTTGAAACCACATAAGCTTCTGGGCATCTGCACTAAATGCCTTCTCTTGTAAATCTGGATTGGTTTTACAGCACTCTGGATTTACAGAAACTAGGTTTTTTTTTAAACCCAGAAGTCTACGAGTGCGCATGCGTGTGCAGTTCGAGTTCTGGGACTTTAACATCGAGTCAGTCAGACTTGCAGGAGCTATGCTGCTAGTGCTAATATATTTTATTTTTTAATTTAAATGTATGTTACAGAGTCAGTCTTTTCCTTTCTTTCACAGCTGGGGGGCTGCAGGCCTGCAGTCCGATGGCATGAGCCGCCACTGGTTATTGGCTAATAATGCAACAGTCTGCTTGCTAATAGCCTAGTATTTACCTATGAACCCAAATGTCTTAATATTCCTTCGCTAAAAATCTCAGATTTCTTATTTACTTTTCTAGACAACAGGTAAACTTTCTCATTAAAGTTATTTGCTGATATCTTGAATTTTAAATTACTTAGTCTGGAGATACACTTTCACTTAACTTTAATATAAGCTCTTAATAATACCCCACTGATAGTTTAGGATAATCCATATCTCTACTATGATTAATAGATTCCCATTCACTTATGGAATCACTTGAAAAAATATACCTGTAGGCAATACCAAAAGTCTAAGTCTAATTGGTACTCTGCCATTTTTCTCACTGGATCCTTTTAAGTTTACTAATATATGCTTCCAGATTTATTAGACCTCCTAAGACATCAGATGACTATTCAGTACTTAAAAAAATCATAGATTTGCTTCCCAGGTTTCATATCATGAAATAGAATTTCATTGTTTAAAACAGCAGTCATGTTTCCTTATTTATGAATACGAGCAGTATAAACATCAGATGTGGAAGTATGCTATATTACAAGTAAGTATATGCATTCCTCTTTTAAATTTGAGATGTGATTATAGACAAGAGTGGAAAAATTAAGATGAATTTAGTTGCTTTAACATTTTTATAGCAACTCTGCTAAAACATGTTAAAATCCAGACATATTTTTGACAGTAAGATTAAAGTTGTTTTTAACAATTATGTTCTTCCATTTTCTTATTTGCTACCCATGCAACTATAGTTCTGACCTATTTAAGGGGTCTGTTTCATCTACGTCACAAACACATAAAGATGAACTATACAGCAATCTAAATGATTCTTTATGTCATCTAGCCACTGCCTTTCAGCACATTTCACTATCCCACTACCCTTGTCAGTTACTAGGTCTCTATTTCCTTTAACGCCCTACTGTTTTCACTCTCTCTTCTCATCAGTCTCAGAGTGGGTTCCCCATCTTGCATCTATATTGTAATGCCATGGGGCTAATTGGTTATGTATCACTTTCTTCATTTTCAAATGTACCTTTTATTCCTCATTGGTATTTCATCCATTATTTCTCTAAACTTTCTTATAATAGTGCCTACGATTTTGTTTACTTGTCACTCTTTAGTTGTCCTTATAACAGGACTCAAGAGCCCTTTTCCAACCCTCCCAATGTACAATATCCTAATACAGATAATATCTGAGTCAAATCTACTACATGATTAGATACTTGTTCCAAAGCTAATTTTAGTCATTTTTGCATTTCTTCAGTTTAGTGTATTATCAGATGACATGTTGCCATGTACCTGTCTCATCCCTTGTATACCTGCAGTATTCTCCATCAGAAACAAGGCAAATTAAAACTTATCAGGACCATACGAGTACTTGTGAAGGTACAGACATGTGAAATATAAAACTTTCTGGAACCTGTGATGAAACTTGGCAATCTGCACATCCTCTCCAGTATTTATCTTGTAATTTATATATACATGGCATTACTTCAACTCATATTAATTTTTCCACTTAATCCTACTTCAATTGACACTGATCATTATGAGCTTTACTAACTTATATTTTTTATATTTTTAACTGCTCTTGCCTCCAGTCTCCCCTTCTCCTTGGCTACTCATACTTTTCATTCTGTTTACTTTCTTTCTCTAGGTGCTTCTAGCTGACATTATATTACCCTGGTCGATTATATGCAATAATCCCTAATCAGCACTTCAGCATATCTTACAGATAGTTGCCATAACTTTCTATTAACCTTGCTCTCCCTCTGAACAGCTTCTTACTTCCCCATAATGCCTTACTCCTACCCAGTGAAAGCTAGTCAGTTTCTCATCCCTTACATCCCCTGTACTACATGGTCCAGAAGCACTGAAATACTCAAAAGTGCCATTGTAACAGCCCACAATGATACATGCTGTAATTCTGCTACATAACTTCCAAATAAGGTATCATATTTATTCATCTTACTGGATAGTCTTTTATCTGTAAATAAGGTAAGTTAACCTCTTCATGGATTGTTGTATGATAAAATGATATACTAGTATTCTCTGTCTCCTTTGGTGTCACAAGAAATGTAATTTTTCCAACCTGCCCTTGGACCTGTACCCTCATATACAAAATCAACCATTATGTTTTTAAGCATTGTCATGAATCCCACAGGTGGGCTTACAGGAAAATCCTGAAAGAATTATAGCACAAAAGCAAAACAAAAATGTATGGAACTCTGTTGTTCCCGTGAGCTCAACAGTAAAGTTTTCTTTTTACTTACTAAATGCTTCTCAGTACTTTCATCCATGTCTGGTAATAATAATAATCCATTGCAAACCTCTCAACCTCTTAATGCAAGAAATCTGGACAAAGCCACAAATAATTGGGGGGGGGGTGCAAAGGCCCAAAATAGGGACAGCTTTTAAATATTGCTCTTATATACTTGCAAAGTTGATAGAATAACAGGTTTTATATTAGCATGAATTTTTGATAGAATAACAGGTTTTATATTAGCATGAATTTTTCTGAACAGTATGAAGTCTGAAACTCAAATTTCTGCCATTATTTTCTGACTTTAACCCTCAATCATATGCCAGAAAACCAAAAAATGTACGAGAAACAACCAGAAATATAAAGCAAAAATCTGGGCTTTTGGGGACAATCTGAACAGTTGAGGAGTATGATCCTTTGGCTAAGTCCTTTTGTTATTCAGACCATAAATGGTTTGTAGTCATGTCTTAAGATTAAGATGGGTCTGTTACAGGGCAGCAGACATGGATTCTTTTCCTCTCTCTATATTGCAGCTACTGCCAATCTACTTTGATGACCTTAGGATATGTCTGAATATCAGTGCTTCACTAAAATGCCTTACCATTTTTAATATTACCTCAGCGAGAAGCCATCTCCAGTAATCTAGTGGTAACCAATGACTTCTTTATATTAACAAAATGGCTGTTTTTAAAGAAATATTTAAGTTTCAACACAGAAGCTGGCCCCATTAATCTCTGGTCTGCACAATATCAACCCAGAAAGTGCCAGGTCCTGTAAATATTCCTAAACTTACTTCTTTTTTTCTATTATCTAAATGGACAAACTTTATTCTATACAGATCTTCAAAATAATTGGACAACAGAAAAACAGTTCTCAGTGGGTACCTCGTAATTATATCTCCCTAGCCATCTTCATTCCTATAAACTTGTGCTCCATCTTTTGTTCAAATAATAGATTGCCAAAGATCTCTGATATTTTGGGCAATTTACAAAAAAAAAATCAATTAGGAGATTTAGTCTTTTAAAGAGTCAAATGTTGTATAATTTCTTCCTTTGCTGTTTTTCTTTTGTCCTTCTAGCTAGTAATTATTTAAGTAATTTACCACCATTTCAACTATAGTTTGTCTACACCATTCTCTAAACTAATCAGGAATGCCCAGTGCGTATTTAAAGCCCCTTCTCGCCTGAGCTGCAATGCTCCATTTGTCACTTTATTATCTGAAAATGCTATCATGTGTATTGTATGGAACTTTAACATGTGGATGAATTGAACTGTAATATAAAACATGTCAAACTGTGATCTCATGCTACCTTTACCAGAATAACAATGTATACTCCTTAGCATGACTTATCACAAAATGTACATCAAAAAGAAGACAAAATACCTCCCCAGCTGTTAGACCATTATTATTTTAGGTCCTATATGTGCATCACTTTGGCTAGAGGTCAACCCACAGTCTCCAACATAAATGCTTTCTCCATAGCTGCTCCAATGGCACAGAGAGATAAAGTCCGACTATGACCCAGCCAATCCAGATTCAGACAGCAGCTTGGGTGACTGACATTGAGGCAGTGAGGGATGAGTATCACTATCCCTGGTGGAATAGGGGTTCCATGGGTGTCTCTTATGATGATCACAAGTGTAGGTTGTTGATACTACTATCGGGATATGAAGTCCAAAGAGGTGATAGAGGTAGGTTGAAATGCTACACATCCCCATTGTATGCCTGCCCCACAGAGGCTACTATGGGAACTGCAGGATGCAGGAGCAATGGGGAAGATCAGATGACTCCACCAAAAACTTTGATAGTCAGACCCCACCAGAATGTCCATGCAATCTGCAACAGCCCCAGCCTTATCAGAGGACATCCAGGGGATTAGGAGTAGACTAACAGACTCAGCAATGGATGTGAGGAACTGGATATGGAGTTGTCGGATGACGGGCATAATTTTTTCTCCCTTATGAAAAGAGATCATCTCCCCCACATCTCATCCATATAACCTTTTGTTCAAATCCCAGAGGAAAATAAGTGTAAATTGATACATAAAAGTCATGTGAAAATCAAATTTTCCTGCATACCATCCACTCTTTTCAATAACACATTTGTTAATCAGTTTTAAGCAGAAAGTTCTCGCAACAAAATGCACTATCATCCATTTTGGCCACTCTATAAAAGGAAAACTCTCTTTCAACAAACCATTGACTGTTCAAAGTTATATTTTTCTGTATGCTTTAGCTCTGTTTACTGTAACCCTGCTATGCGCAGTCTAAGCTGACTTATGTATACTATTATGATTTCTCTATTATCTACATATACTAAATCATTAAAATTCCATGAAGCTATAGTGAATTTGATTGCAAACTGGAGCAACGGTCCATGGTATAAAGTACTCCTTTACACACACACACACACACACATATATATATATATATATATATATCCATGGTATAAAGTACTCCTTGATTCAAAGTCTTATTCCTTCTAAAACACACACACACACACAAACACACACACATATATATATATATATATATATATATATATATATATATATATATATATATTTTTTTTTTTATGCATCTACTACTGCTACTCCCAACCAGGTTCCTTTTTCTTTCTTTTTTTTTTTTGTTACTTTAACACCTTTATTAAATCTTCACATTTTAAACAATAGCATAGTTAAAAATCATCAAAATAAAACAAAATAAATTACAGTAGCATTTGTCATGAAAGGAGATACTGCCAGCCCACAGCCCAGCTATCTGGAATTTTGTAAATAATTATATGTCATTTGTGAATATTAACATGATTTATATAGAAGTATAACAAAAGGGAGATACTGCCAGCACAGCTGTCTGGAATTTTGTAAATGGTTATGTGGCATATTGTACAGACAAGTGTGCTGAAGAGATATTTTGTAAAGCACTGAGCAGAAATCTAAATAAGCTATTGTAACTGTTTAGATGTATATATTTTAACAATGGAAACTGTAACACAAGAAGTTAACTTCAGAAGAATAGCTGAAATTGAATTACTTTATGGCTGGGCCATAAAAAGAGATGTTATCTTTCAGTTTCAATGCAACAGGAGAAATAATGTCTAGAACTAGAAGTTTTTTTGTATTGTCTCTAAATGTGGAGGAATGTAAATTATTTTACAACTTTCACCATTTGCCAAAAGATCTGAGGTCTATTTATTTCCACAGGTAGATGCTGAATGCTACCAGATGCATCATTGGAGGTTTTCACCTGGGATAGTCAGATGACAAGAAGTGGTGTCATTCTGCAAGCAATCACAGCAGTAATATTTGAGATATTAATTTAAGAACTCTCTGAGAGACTGAGCATTCTGTATTTTGTCTTTGACCTGACAAGAACATCCACTCACCACATCTGTCTTGCTTGCTCTGTAAGTAAGTTAACTAAGGTACAGTAATTTATCTTAGACTCAGTCAGGAATTTAATGAAGTATAGCTTAAATGTTTTCTTTATTTATTTAAGCCTATCCTGCACTGTTGTTTTAAATATTTCCTGTGATTTCAAACTCGGATGTAACTGTGATTACTTACTGAGTATTTTCTTGTTCTTTTATTATTTGTTATTAAATATTTAAACACTTCATTGTGGTTATTTGTGATACATATTTAAGTTCTGAGAGTACTTGCATATTTATTTGGTGACACTGTAGGCCACTCCTAATAGCCTTGCTGTTGGCCAAACTACCATTTTGATTAATAGCAACATTACACAGTAAGATTAGACACCATTTGTGCCTTAACATAGCTGATAAGGATGTGGCTGGTGGCAGTGATAACTACCTTATAGTCTAGGCAAAAGTGGGAATAGCTAGTAAACCTGTGCCAGCCATTCCCAGGTTTGTGTGTATTTGTGTATAAATCAAATCTCAAATAGTGTGTGTGTTAGCTACTTGGGCAGGGACACAAAGCATTGGTTGGACAGAGCGGGTGTTCGAGGTTTTGACCTTGCCACTCAGCCAAGATCTGAACTCTATAGCTCTTCCAGTGGGGAATCTTATTGGGGATCTGGAAAAACGGGGAGAAATCATCCCCACACTATGGTCTCTCTGTGCTCTTAAGGGAAATTGCACTTTACCGTATGTGTACTTGTCATGCTCCCAATGTGCATTCCCCACTGGTGCTAGTGATGAGGATTGAGGTTCCTTGATTACTGTTGCCAATGGTGGGACACCACATATATTGGTTGGCAGTGGTGGGATATCCACATATTAGGATTCAGTGGTGTGCATATTGAATTCCTGTAGCACATAGACAGTGGTCACTGAAAGTGTCTGCACTCTCAATCAGCCACACAGTGAACATTAAGAGTTTCATATCACAATAGTCTTATTTTTTTGATAGCTTAGTTAGTCAGGGAGAGCAGGTAAGGATGTCAGCAGAGGAGTATGGCAAGCTGAGAAGTAGCCAGTCGGCTGAGATGTACCAAGACAAAGGACTGGTGCATGCCAATATGACTAAAGCAGAGACGATTGCAGCTTTAGTCACAGCTTCATCACAGACCAGCAACCTAGAGGACAATCAGACTGGCCTTGGGGAGGTACAACTCTCAGAACTCTCAGAAAACAGACAGTTCAACCTTTCCACAGAGGACTTAAAAATCTGTCTGTAGTTAAAGAGACTTCAATTGCAGGCCAAATGTTTGGAAACAGAATTATCTGAGAGAATGAGACACCTGGAGGCTGAAGAGAATGAGAAGCTGAGATGTCTGGGCACTGAGGAAAATGAAAAACTGTGACATCTGGAAGCTGAGGAAAATGAGAGGCAGCGGCAACAAGAAAATGAGATAATGACTCATAGCCAGGGTCATGGAGGTAATGGGGATGGGAGTAATTGAACCCCAGAACCCCAGGTCAGTAAATGTCTTTCACAATTTACAGAGGGGGATGATTTTGACAGTTTTATTCATATGTTTGAAAGGGTATGTAAACAGTACTGTTGACCAAGGGCTATGGGTACGGCTCCTGACCCCCTTACTCCATGGTAAAGCTGTAATTGCTATTTCTAAATTGTCTGATACTGACCCTTAAGTTATAATACTGTTAAAAATTGTTTGTTAGACTGTTTTAAGCTAACCCCTGAAGCTTACAGGAAAAGGTTTTGTGAGCACAGATGCAAGGCAGATGAAAGTGTGTGTGAATATATTGCTGAACTAAGCACTTATTTTCATAGGTGGGTGAGTGGGTGTCAGGTCAGCATCTTTAAAGGGCTGGCAGATCTTTTGGTGAGGGAACAAACCCTTAGCACTTTGCCTGAGGACATGAGAATCTGGTTATCAGATAGGCAATGAAATACCGCAGGTGAGTTGGGGAAAAAGGGGAGACCTATACCTAGCAAACAGGGCATCACTGCACAAGAAAGGGATACCTAGTGCTGCTCATGGGTCTAAGGGAACCCATGATGAGCAGCCTAAACTGCCCCAACAGAGTCCACCATTAGCAGGGAAGGCACTAATTCAGGTGCATGGCCTGGACTAAGGGTGCATCCAGTAGGGTCATGTGGCATATAGAAGTCCACAGAGGCAAGGTAAAGAACAAAAGGTGGGAATACCAGTAAGTGGGAATGACAGAATGCCAGCAGTAAGTTGTCTGGTGACAAAAAGGGTACCAAATACCACAAGAGGGTATATCCTATCTTAGTAGATGGGAAAGAGGCCACTGCTAAGAGACAGCCTCTAACATAACCATTGTGAAGCCTGCAATTTTTAAACCGGAGTACTACTTGCTTGGGCAATCTACTCCAGTCAGAGCTTTAGGAAGGACACCATTCCAAATACCTTTGGCTAGGGTTCACCTTGACTGGGAAGAGGGAAAAGGAAGCAAGCAAGTATATGTGTTTGAGGATATCCCTGCAGTCGTCCTGATAGGGAATCATTTTGATAATGCAGTACCTTGCGTGCATGCAGTGACACTCAGTCAGGCTTGGAGAAAAGCATGTGTGTCTGGTAACCTTTGGGGGGGGCAGCCAGACCACAGACTTGAAGCCAGGACTGGTATGGTGGTTACTTCAGGGAGGGAGCTACCCTGAAGCAAGGATTTGAGGTGAGACATAGCTGTTTGTGGCTACTGATATTCCCTTGACAGAGTGACTGCAAAGGCAGAGGTGAGTAGTCGTACCCAGGCTGACAGTGAGGATATGCTGTCAGAGAATACCAGACTTTCTGTGGAAGGGGAGTGGGGAAGGGTTACAAAGAGAGTTGAGACAGGCTCAGCTCTCAGACCCTACACTACAATGTCTGAGGGAGGTAGCCAGGGAGGCACCTAATTCTCAAGGAAGGGGTAATTTGTATACTGGGACAAAGGGTTACTGTATAGAGAGTGAGCCCCTGAGCAAGGGCTAGAGGGTGAGAGAATACAGCAGTTGGTCTTGTCCAGAGCCTGCCATCTGGCACTTCTAGCCGTAGCCCATGATATTCCCTTTGCAGGTTATATGGGCATAAAGTGTAGCAAGAAACGTATTATGCAGAACTTATATTGACCTGGGATTTCCAGAGAGGTAACAGGATATTGCAGGACCTGTGAGCAGTGCCAAAAGGTAGGCCAGGCAGGAGACAAGGCAGAGGCTCCTTTGGTGCCTTTGCCTGTGATTGAGAAGCCATTTCAGTGAGTAGCTATGGATATTGTGAGTCCTCTGAGTACCCAAAATTCCACAGAGAAAATGTATATCCTAGTGGTAGTAGCTTATACTACCAGATACCCTGAGGCAGTGGCTCTGTCCTCCATTGAGGCAAAAAAGGTGGAAAATGCTTTGTTAGAGATTTTCAGCAGGGTAGGTTTCCCAAACGAAATACTGACTGACAGAGGTGCCAGTTTCATGTCAGACCTGCTGGCTTATCTGTGGAAGCACTGTGGGGTGCAACACCTAAAGACCACCCCTACCATCCCCAGATTAATAAACCACTCAAAGAACAAGTCCAAACTGATGAAAACACAAAAGCAAAGGTTAAACCTGTTTTCAGTTTATAGCTCATTTGTAGCTCGTGTTTTAACGTTAATTTCGTTGTGGTTATACTAGCTCACTTTGCTTTTGTGTTTTCATCCCCAGATTAATGGTCTGTTTGAGAAGTTAAACTTTACACTAAAGACCATGCTATGGGCATTTGCACACCAGTTTAAGAGGGAGTAGGACAGATATTTGCCCCATCTGTTGTTTGCTTATAGGGAGGTGCCCCAGGAATCCACAGATTTTTCACCTTTTGAGTTGTTGTATGAGCATAGGGTGAGGGGACCTCTAGATTTGATTCATGATGAGTGGGAGGGTGAATGTGAATCCTACAAGGAGTCTGTTGTTGCCTAAGGTTCAAGGAACTCATGGGCTTGGCCCAGGAGAACCTGACAGAAGCCCAACAGCAGAAAAATGTCTGGTATGGCAGGAGTGCTTGAGCGAGAGAGTATACTGCAGGGCAACATGTTATGGTTCTCATTCCTGTCAGACACAACAAGCTACAGGCAGCTTTGGAAGGACCCTTCAAAGTGGTAAGTAAGGTCAGTGATATTAACTACATGAACGAACTGTTAAGTAGGCGGCAGAGGCATAAATTGTACCATGTTAGCATGATGAAACCTTACCATGCTAGAGATACCCTGGTGCTAAGTATTTGCAGTACAAGGCAGGAGGAGTCTGAGGGGGATCTATGGCTATAGGGAGCCAATTACCCAAATCCCAAATTACTATGGTGGAGCTTAGGCTTACAGGCATATGATAGACAGTGTAACACTGCACTGGGGTGAGCAATGTCAATATAGCTGGAATCTCAAGACAGGGAATAGGGTAAGGTATTCCCAGATAGGCTCAACCCTCTCAAGCAACATTTCTCAAGGGTCACTTGAAAAACTAACTTGAGTCTTTGGGAGGGAGGTGGAAGAGAAATGTCACAAAAGGAGATACTGCCAGCCCAACTAGCTGGAATTTTGTAAATAATTATATGTCATTTGTGAATATTAACATGATTTATATAGAGGTGCAACCATATGGAGATACTGCCAGCATAGCTGTCTGGAATTTTGTAAATGGTTATGTGTCATATTGTACAGATGTGTGCTGAAGAGATATTTTGTAAAGTACTGAGCAAAAATCTATATATACTATTATAACTGTTTAGATGTATGTATTTTAACAATGGAAACTGCAGCACAAGAAGTTAACTTCAAAAGAATAGTTATTGAATTACTTTATGGCTGGGCCATAAAAAGAGATGTTCTCTTTCAGTTTCAGTGCAACAGGAGAAATAATGTCTAGAACTAGAATTTTTTTGTACTGTCTCTAAATGTGGAGGAATGTAAATTATTTTACAACTTCCACCATTTGACAAAAGATCTGAGGTCTATGTATTTTCACAGGTAGATGTTGAATGCTACCAGTTGCATCACTGTGGGTTTTTACCTGGGATAGCGTCAGATGACAGAAAGTGATGTCATTCTGCATGCTATCCCAGCTGCAATATTTGAGTTATTAATTTATGAATTCTCTGAGAGAGAGAGAGAGAGAGAGAGAGAGACTGAACATTCTGTATTTTGTCTTTGACCTGACAAGAACATCCACTCACCACATCTGTCTTGGTTGCTCTGTAAGTAAGTTAACAAGAGTTCAGTAAATTCTTTTAGATTCAGTCAGGAATATAGTGAAGTATAGCTTAGATGTTTTCTTTATTTATTTGAGACTGTCCTGCAATGCTGTTTTAAATATTTCCTGTAATTTTGAACTGTGATGTAAGTGTGATTATTTATTGAATATTTTCTTGTTCTTTTATTATTTGTTATTAAATATTTAAAACTTTCATTGTGGCTGTGGGCCACTCCTAATAGCCTTGCTCTTGGTCAGACTATCATTTGAATTAATAGTAACATTACACAGTAAGATTAGACACCCTTTGTTAAGGGCCTTAAATTAGCTGATAAGGATGTGGCTAGTGGTAGTGATAACTACCTTATAGTCTGGGCAAAAGGTGACATAGCTAGTAAACCTGTGCCAGCCTTTCCCAGGGGTGTGTGTGTGTTTGTGTATAAATCAAGTCTCAAAGAGTGTGTGTGTCGACTACTTAGGCAGGGACATGAAACACTGGTTGGTCAGAGAGGGTGCTGGAGGTTTTGGCTGGCCACTAAGCTGAGATCTCAACTCTATAGCTGTGCCAGTGGGGAATCTTACTGGTGATCTGGAGAAAGAGGCAGAAATTAGTCCCAGGCTGACTGTGGTCTTTGCCTGCTCTTAAGGGAAATTGCACTTTACTATGTGTGTGTACTTGTCATCCTCCCAAAGTACATCCCCCACTGGTGCTAGTCATGAGAATTGTGGCTTCTTGATTACTCTTGCATGTGGTGGGGCATCACAGCATTTTAATTATTTATTAATGTTCAAAAATGGCCATATACCTCAGTTGAGATCATTAAGAGTCTTTCTTAAATTAGGTAGTGCCCATTATGTTTTATCCCCTTACCATTCATTTATTCTAAATTTAAAGACTTTCATTCATTATACATACACATTTTCTTTTTAACAGTTATCACACACTCAACATTATATACATGGTTCAGTTACTGCCTGTTCTTAATCCTCACAACCTCTGAACATTATTCTGTTTGTATTCTAATGCATTTTATTTATTTATTTTTTTTATAAATTGCTTTTCCTTTTCTAAAGATTCCACATGCAGTTCTTTTAACTCCTTTATAATATTTAGTACTTTATTTGCAGTTGGTTTAGACTGTGATTTCCCTTTTAGTATTTTTAAAGTATTATTAAATTTTGAAAGGCCTTAATATATCTGGACAATTCAGATCCTACATCCAAGCTCAAAAGAAGTATTTCTTTAGCTACAGTCATTTGGCACCCAAGTATTTCTGATAGTATTCTGCAAGGAATTTTTAAATCTCCCAACTTATCACATTCCCAGAAAACATGTTCCTAATTATTCCTGTCTTCCCCATCATACCTCCAGCATTCCTATGTTCTAAAGTCTTTTTAGGGGTACAAATGTACCTATGCAAAAACTTCTAAACAAATACCCCAAAACTTTCTGAAATTTGTTGCAAACTTGGCAGCCATACCAAGTCACACCTCTCTTTTTTTTTTGAAAATTACCAAATTGTCTGAACAATATGTCTGAATGCAAAGTTAGGTTAACCATACTACACAATATGTGACTTCTATTCCAAAGTAGTTCTGCACTAAAGATAGAAAAATTGTGGTCCCACACATTTGTTTTGGTCATCACCACTGATCATTTCTCAAATAAAATATAAAAAGTTATACAAGCATATTCCTCGTAAATAGAAAATGGCAAGTCTTAAGACCCATTTACAATTATCTACCAAAAAGTAAAAAAAATAAATAAAAAGAAGACATTTGTTTTAATCAAAAAATGCCAAAGCAAAGATGTAGGTAAAAATTATTTTTCATAACGCTTAACATTATCCAAGCTTTGGGTCTATATCATAACATCGAAGTTGTAAAACTTCGAATGTTATAATATCCAACCAACTACATCGAAGGATGAAAATAGCGAAGCCCCAGGAACATCAAATTCTTACCTAGGGCAAGATTTGGGTGGGCCGTTCTGTGGCTTCACTATTTCCTCCACTGTGGTGCGATAGTTAGGGACCTTAGGGTTAGGGTGTGGGTTAAGGTAAGGGGATAGGTAGGAATGTATGTATGGTTTAGTGTAGTGTTAGAAGTAGGGTTTTATTGAGTGTATGTGTGTGTTTTAATTAGTTTGTGTAAAGTTTTGTACGGGTAAGTGTGTAATAGTTACGGACCTTAGGGTAAGGGTGCAGGTTAAGGTTAGTGTATAGATAGGAATGTATGTATGGTTTAGTGTAGGGTTAGAAGTATGGTTTTGTTAAGTGTATGTGTGTGGTTTATTTATTTTGGTGTGGTTGTGTTGTGTGTATGTTTCTCGGAACAGCAACTTTTTTCCCTGGGAAAAAATTTGCTATTCTGAGTGTTCGATGTTATCATATTTCAGAATTCCAAGTTCGAGCTTATGGTTAGATATTTTGGAATTTTGAATATATGATATAGACCCCCAAACTTCACTTATCTCATTCTTGCTTATCATATAGAGCAATTTCCAAGTCTGTGGCTTTTGATCAAGTTTAAGTCCCTTTTGTGATACAAGAAGAGTAGAATAATAAATGAGAAATATGGTAACATTAATCATATCCTTAGTAGGAATAATTAAACCACTTTTCTAAATATCCACACACTTGCCTTCTAAGAATGTACAAAGCTTACATTGACAACTTGTTAACAGTACCTTTATCACATGTGTATTTTGCTGAGTTGGTTATCCCTATAGTTTCATACACTCTGAAATTTTCTTTGTTCTGCACTTAAAAAGTGGTGTGAGGACAGGAAATGGGACACAGGTAAAGAAGGCATAGGAAAAAAAACTGGAGAGGGGCAGACAAACAAATGAAACTTGAAGGATTTTATAAAGTTATTCTCTACACTGTACTTATTTTCCTTCAGAGATCAAGTAATTAGATGTATATGAACTTTTGCCATCACTTCCTTTCAACTCCCTTTAATTCAGTATAGTTTAGGGAATAAAAATAATTCATTCTTGTTCCATGCATTAGCCATGCCACATTATTGGGGTGATACATGCACCTCCTTCTGGAAAATAATTTATCCACCTACATAGCCAAGATCCATCATTATTGGCAACAGCAAATGTCAAAACAAAGCATGAGAAAAGACTATGTCTATTTACTTGCCTGGGCACCCTATCATGCTTTCGGGTTGTTCTAATACCATCTCTCTAGTGCTAAATGAAAAACAGAATGTCCATCATGCTTTGTCTGTCTCTGTGTTGCTGGAGCACGTTTGCTCTATTTTGTTTACTGAAGGTAGGAAGTGTGTACAAAATGCTGTTATACTTGCCAGTCCTCATAATATTTGTGTAAATAGTGACAAGATCCTTGAATACTCACAGGCTATCATAGTATACACTTAAGCAGTAACAAGAGCTCCTCTTATGTGCAACTGCAGTTATTCTGTCATGTCAAGTAAGTGATAAACATCTAGCATTAAGCCATTAATGTCTTTTAACTGATACATTACATGGAAATGGTAAATAAAATATCCTGTAAAACACAAGATGTACAGCACAGTACTTGACAGCAAAGGACAAGTACGAATAATGCCTAAGTCTCTGGCAAAGATGGATTAAGGCTGGAAGGATGTTCATCTTCTTAGATGCTCTAAGATGTAAAGAGAATCTGATACTGAAAGAACTGAACACCACTGAAACTTGGTATGTAAAAGCTGCTAACCTAGTTAAGCGTGAAGTGATTAAGGATGAAATGACAAAAATTGAGGTTTTGTAATTAGCAAACTTAAATGGACTGGAATATGTAATTTTATATCAGACAGTGATTAGATCTTCTTTTGTGGGCAAGAATCTTAGCAAAAAAATGAAGAATCCCCTTTATCCTTAATGTCAGAAGCTGCTATTTTTAAAATGAACATTCTCCCTAAGATATTATTTTCATTTAAACTCCATAAACTTAAATATACCCCAGATTTTTTTCAATAAAATGGAAACCACCATCTCTAAATTCCTTTGGTTCCATAAAACAACCAGAATCTCTTATAAAAAAACTAATACTCCCAAAAGAAAAAGGTGGTTTGAGCCTCCCTGATTTTAATCTATACTACAATATAATAAATGCAAACCGTTTAATTCAAATTGTAAAATATGAACCATCGGTTGATACATGGAACCCAATCTGGGTCAAAATCTGGTGCAAGTATATACAATCACTCAAATTAAACCCTCACTCTATCCCATATTTAATGCTCAACAGTGAATACAAATCTAAAATTCTACCTGCATTAAAAAATAAAATTAACATTTTTTCAACCATTGTTGTGTTCTGTTAATCTACAGGAGACTCTCCTTGTTGTCTAACCAATTCACCTAAACCAAAAAATAAAAATCAATAATAACATGATAGACCTATCTAGCTTTCCCATAATTAAAATGCCATGGTATGGCAATTTTACCATCCTAAGAACTTTGCTGCTGTCAAAGGACTCTTTGGGGCCCCAAGCAGATATGACCCCATGTTAAGACAACTTAATTTATTAATAAAACAAACATTTCCTAACATCAAAGTGAGTGAGCAGGAGGTAACTCTAACACAATCAATTATCAAAACCCTTTCCCTTAGGAACAAAATGCTATCTCATGCCTACAAACTCTTAATAAACATCAAATATCAACAATAGCTTCTATACTCCAAATATGAAGCAATTCGGAACACCCTAAATCTAACCCCTTTTAAGAATTTAATTTATACCCAGCTTATGATCAATAATAACTCATACTACACTCCAGCAGTCCTATTAAATTTGGGTACAACAAAAATCTAGCATGTCCTTTCTGTTCTCTCCAGCATGCAGATATACTCCACATCTTCTGGACTTGTAAACACATATATAAATTATGGTGCTCCTTTAGAGCTCAACTGGAAAAATGGGCTATGAGAAGACTACCTTAGCCTGGCAAACCACAATCCTGAATATAATTCTGAAACCTTTAACAGGAGTCTGGAGACACATCCTAATAGCTGTGTATGCTCTTCTCAAATACTTTATAGCTAAGAACTGTGTAAATCCCTCAGGAATTACTTATAGGTTCATAGGTTCATAGGTATGTACTAAGCTATCGGCCCAAGGGCCTACTTAAGCCTAGCCAGCAAGGTTCCATGGCTTACGCCACCCAAGAAAGTTATTTTCCTGTGCCACTGTTGAGCAGAGACACAGAAGTGAACCCCGGGGTGTATTTCCTACTTCCCATCCACTCATCAAGACTTTTCTTGAAGAGTGCTAATGAAGAACTTTGCTTGACATAGATTGGTAGCTTGTTCCAGAGTATAGGAAGTCTCTGGGAGAATTTTAAAACAATGGAAATTAAGTATATATCTGCACATAAACTTTGTGCTCTACCAGTAAAAAGAAAAAAGATTATTTCTAGAACTACTAGTGCAATCTCTTTGACTTAATTCAAACAAAGTAATCATCACAAAACATTCATTACTATAAACATAATCTGTGAAGACCTTTGTGTGCGAATTTTCTAGTTTTATAATGAATAAATACTGATGATACTCTATTGCTACTCACATTAGTGAGATGTCCTTTTATACACTTGTCAAGGCATCCATGTTGTAAATAGTTGTAAATAGTGAGAATAGTATTTTTCTAACAATATACCTTCCTCTCTCATTTTACTCATAAATTAGACATACATGTTTCCTCTAAGCATTATTCATCCTCTGGTTAATTAAGGATAATTATATCTTATCTTACATCACATTAGCTTTTATAAGGGCATCTCTTTATTACTATCTATCCCTAAGGTTTATGTTTTGGTATTGCAACCTTGGGTGTTTACAATAGTTAATCCTTCTTCTCCTTTTATTTTTATGTTTTATTTTCCTAGTTATTGCCTTTCTATGGTAGAATATGTATGCTTACTCAATTGTTACAATGTCTTTGTATAGCAAAGACTGATTTCTGCATGTAATACATTGTTTTTTTTTTGTTTTGTTGTTTTTGTTTTTCCTTTGTATTAATCTTGCAAAAAGCAATAAAAATTATATCTGAAAAAAAAAAAGAAATGAAGAACCCCTCATAGTTAATAAAAGGGAGTGAAATCAGTGTGGTTGTATACAAGCTGAAACATGATAGAATGATCCCAGTGAGATTACAAGGTAAGTTATTCAGTACTACAATTATGCAATTTTATGGTCCACTTATAAATGTATAGTAGGAGGAAGTTGACAAGTTTTATGATGTCCTGCACCATTGTTTATAAATAACAAAAAAAAGATGTTACATTCATCATGGATGACCAGGATGCTTTTTACTATTTATATATTTAGTTGTATTTGTTTACCAGAGTAGTGCAATGATCTCAGTGGACCATTTCCAGGCACAGCCTGGGTGAATAGGCTCATATAAGAAGTGAACAAAACATTTACAGATACAAGGATATGATAAAAAGTAATGTATGTATATATATATATATATATATATATATATATATATATATATATATATATATATAAATATTTACGGATGCAAGTATATGCTATAACATTTAGTTCAAGGAGAAGTTAACAATATGACATGGATGGAAAAATTGAATTATGCTTAGCAGAGCTTTATGTATAAGAAGTAGCCATAATGACCAGGTTGGCTTATGCTACAGGGATAGCAGTATATTATTATACAGAGAGGTATGAAGGCACCAGAAGAAGCAAGTGAGAATAGTTGCATGAAAGGAAACCATGGTAAGAAGACAGAGAAAAGATGAGAGTGGCATTCAGAGGGAAAAGAGTAGAAAGGAGAAGAAGTGTAAGAGAGATGCAAAGAGAAGAGGAAAGTAGGATGACAAGACAAAATAAGGGAGGATGAAATAGGGATAAAGGGGTGCGTGAGAGAGCTGCAGGGTTCATTTAATGTGAACTGAGTGAGTGCAGATGCACTCTGCCTGAGTGAAGAGGTGTTCCTTGAGTTCTTGATGCTATATTCGGTGGTAGTACAACTGAGTTAAGGGGCAGGTTTTGTATGATGAGTAAAAATAGAAATAGGGTATAGTCTAGTAGTATTCTGTTTAGGCTCACAGGTACATATGTTACTACAGTTAGTACTAGACTAAATGGCCTAGTATGCTATTTTAAGCTTAGCCACTAATCCCACCTTAGAATAAAGCACTGCACATTGTGTCTGTAAGGGAAACACCTTAACCATTATACCAATCCCCAACCAACTATTTCACTGTCATAACATTCACTCTCTTTCACTAGGCCAACAGCAGACATCTTTAAATATGGCTGTCACCAGATAGTTGGAACTAAAACCAGACTGAGTATATACGGCCAGAGATGGAAGAGTTCTATGCAGTCCACAAAAGCAAGACATGGAGCTATCAGTGGCTCAGACTATCTGATGGGGAGATACAAGCTCCACATTTTCCAAGGTAATGTGTGGTGGTGATATGAACTTCATGGATAGGGAACCTAAACATCTATGGAGAAAAAAATGTAATGTTATCCAGGAGGTGGCATCAAAAATATTCCATGTAGAAAGAAGATTGAGAAGTCAGAGAGGCTGTCTGTTGAAGCTTTAGATATGGCCAAGGAAAAAGGAGAGCAAAAAATACTGGAGATAGGAAAATATTTCAAAATAAATGCAGAGATTGAGAGATTAGCAAGGAAAGTAATGAGACATTTTTAAATAAGCAAAACAAAGAAATGGAAGAAGACAAAAGAATGGGAACAGCAAAAGCACAGTTCAAGAAGACTGATGATATTAACATGAACTTCACAGTAAAAATGGGCATGTTGAAAGGCAAAGACAGGGTTTACATAACAGAAGCAGAAGGTAGTAAGAAGAGGTGGCAGGAATATACAGAGAAATTACATAAGAAGAGCCCTAATATCACACATTTAAGCAATAAATTCATCACTGGATCGCTGTCTAAGGCTAGATAGTGTAGAGATTAGGCATACTCTAGAGTGAATTTAAATGGACCTTAGAAACCCTGATCAATAGCATGACCACTGGAAGTGATGAAAGGAAATTACTTAAAATATTGTGAAATAATGCTGTTACAGTACTGCTTGGAATTTGCCACCAAATTTGGACAACACAGCAGTGGCTATTAGACAGGGAACGGTCAATTTATGCTTCCACCTCAAAAAGGTCTGTGTTAAAGAACGTTCATATTATTGAACAACTTCATTTGTTCCACATGTTAGCAAGGTAATGTCCATGCTCCTGCAAGATAGACACCAGCTATGTATGGACCTAGAACTATCACATGTGCAAGCTAATTTCAGAAAGGGCACAAGCACCAGAGATCAAATTGCCAACATCACTGGATAATAGAAAAAGTAAGGGAATTCCAAAAAAGCTTGCTTCTGCTTTGGGACTACTGTGAAAGTTTGGGCTATCTGGAATATAACAAACTGTGGCATGTTCTGAGAGAAACTGTAATATCAAGTTGCCTTATTTGCCTCTTGAGGAATATGAATGCAGAACAAGAAGCAACAGAAATGAATATTGAACAAATGATTATTTTATGATTGGACAAGGAGTACGACAAAATTATATTGCCCCCTACTTATCAAATTTATATGCTAACGATAACATTTAAAATTATGTCTTACATGAATAAAATGATGCAATCTGGAATTAAAATTGCTGAGACAAGTATGAAGAACAACAGGTATACATATGAGTCTGCTCTAATAACTGAAAATTTGGAATGACTGGGATTTTGGATGCAGGCCTTTAAGGAGAATAACAATAATCATGCAGAATATTATATCCATAAAGTAGCAGAAAGTATTCTAAGACCTAAACCAGCACGGGAATGGAGAAAGGAGATTCTGCCAATAGGGATGACTGCAATTAGGGATACAGACAATAAGCAAGAGGGGGCTGGAATTTATTGAAGAAAACTGGCAAAGGAACCAAGGTATTGGGAGCAAATGACTAGAGAGGGAAAGAAGATAGAATGGGATGAAGCCAAGAATTTATTTGGACTAAGGTTAGAGATTGCCTTCCCTATCAGGGACTGATATCAGAGTATAGGCAAAGATAAAGAAATTGGGGGTCCTAAAGAAAGACTAACACCGGTAAAGTTTTTAATAGAATCTAGAACAGAAGCTGCCATTAAAAATGGAATAATTAGTACAGCATATAAAATATTGCATGATAACTATAAGAATCAATCAGAGGAGGTTAGAAAGGACTGGGAAGAGAGATTGGATAAGCAATTCACTAAGAAACAATGGGAGGATATATGTATAACTTCCAAATATGCAACAAAATCTAGAACATTTAGGATTTTTGCCTGGAAATGTTTACATAGATATTTTTAAACCCAAAGTAGATTCCAGAGAATTTTTCCTCAGGTAGACAATAAGTGTTGGAAGTGTGAAGGGTAGGAAAGAGATAACTGAGAGCATATTTTCTGGGAGTGCAGTGAATTGGTGGACATTAAGGACTCCCTGTAGGATGCACTATCAGAGATGCTGGGTGGGCAGATTGGTCTGATGAGGTAGATGATTTTTTGGATCTATGATACAGAATTGGAATTGTCTAGACATGGTAAGGCCTTGCTGGTTTAATAATCGTGCTGCCCAAAAAACATTTACTAGAAAAATGGAAATCAAACTCTAATCCTACTTTACTGGAAGTAGTGACTATAGTAACAGAGATGAAACAACTGGAATTGCAAAGTACATATGAAAAAATGGGAATTGTGGGAACAAAACATACAAGGGAGGAATTAGGCCTAAAAGGCAGCAGTACATAAATGAGCTTTGTAATGTTTGAGGGAAGAAGATTAGGTAGATGTTAAGTGATGTATAATGTTTGCAACTGGGAGTGTGTCAGTATGGTTTGTGATATAAAATGCTTGCAGCTAGGATTGTGTCTGTGTGGTTTGTTTTCATTTATATAACTGTATGATTGCCTGTGTAGTAAGTGATGGTTTAATAAAGATGTTTCTTGTTTAAAAAAAGGCAGGAATTGAATAATATATATATATATATATATATATATATATATATATATATATATATATATATATATATATATATATATATATATATATATTATGAATGAATATAATAACATGTTATTAATAAACAGGTTTTTAAGTTTCTACATAATTACCACCCCTACATCCCTACAGCATTTGGGATCCCAAAAGTACAAAAATGTGTTCCACCCACCCTACCACCTTTTTATAGTGGCTCATAACAGTTCTACCTACTCACTAGGGGGGTTTATTGACCATCTACTTAAAGACACATTAATTCCTATTAGCCATGTGTTAACAGATTCCTGGGATTTCCTTGGTAGACTTAAGCAAAATTATTTTAGGATCTACGGGATTTTCCACCACTGACGTACTAGATCTATTTAGTTCCATACCTCATGACATTGGTCTGGAACTATTTTCAGAAGCATTATTAGACCACACCACACTGAAAGGCCCCCTTTTCAATTTTATTATTGATGCCATGGACACCATATTAAATAATAACTATTTTCGTTTTGAAAATGAATTTTTTAGACAACTTAGAGGTGTTGCCATGGGGTCAAGCTGTGCCCCTATGTATGCTAACTTAGTGGTGGCAGCATGGGAGAAGAAATATATTTTCAATTCAGGGTTTGTAGATTGGTGGTTTCTTTATTTACGTTACCTGGATGACATTTTTATCTTGTGGAAAAGTGAAAAAACACTGGTAGATAGTTTTTGTGAATATGGTAACAATATTTGTGAATATTTTAAGTTCACCCACAATTTCCATGTTGATGATGTTACTATCACCAAAAATTATGGTTTACAACAATTTACTTCCAAAGTTTACTGCAAACCAACCTATTCCAATACTTTTTGGCGTACAACAGTAACAGCCCATATTATACCAAAAGGAACCTGGTCAGAGGACAGATGATCTGTGGGGCCAGAATGTGTTCTACAATTTCAGATTTTAAATTAAAACTAGGTAACTTGACCTCTATGTTTTTGGCTAGAGGGCACCCTTCAAACATGGTTTATAATTTGGCTGAAGAAATTCTTGTAGGGTGAGGTAACAAATTTACCCCACTCTTAGGTCAAAACCCAAAGGTGAATGAAATTGTGAGATCTAGCAAACAACAAAAATTTTCACACACTGTGGTTACACAATTTGGTACTTTTGACCGTAAGGTCAAAGATATTTTGACTCACAATTGGTTAATTCTACAGTGTAACCAACACTTACATAGTAAACTCGGGGAGAAACCGATATTTACATCTAAGGTGGGGCATAACTTAAAATTTATTTTTGAACATCCCACCTACCCACAACCCAGTCAAGGAGGCACAACTAGTTGTGTTTTTTGTAAATACTGCCCCTACATTTTCTAAGGAGAGGAACTAGTGGTAGGTGACCCCCAGAGGACAATTTGTTTCAGGAAAGGTAACTGTGATAGCTGTGGGTTAGTGTACATCAGTATTTGTCAGGATTGCCAAATGTTTTATGTAGGGAAATCTGAGAGGTCCCCATGTAAAAGGATATGCAAACACCTTTACGCCATTGAAACACACATTGGTAATAATGCACTATACAAACATAAACACTCTTATGAGGTTAAGTTAGGATTCTGTTTTGGGATTCTAGAAATCATAAGGAAAGACATAAGGGGACAGGATTGGGCAAATGATATTCAAAAAAGTGAATTTAGGCAGTTTTACTTAAATGCCACCAACCCACCAAGGTTAAATGTTCATGTTTCACTTGTACCAAATATTAAAAGATAGGGCAGCTGTTTTATAAGACTGTTCATGATTAACCAGTATTTTTAAGATTGTTTTTGTAATTCCTATTCTTTATATTACTGCTTTTAAGTTAACCTGCTTATTTTATTTTTAATTTTAATTGTATTATTGGATAATTTATTCAATTATTAATTAATTAAGGTAAAAAAGCACTTTTTGGCTTTGGCAATCAGTTTTGATAAAGTTCTGTAGTGTGGCAGACAAAAGCGCTTAACTCAGTCTGCGGTTTGTTTCAATAAACTAGAGTATTTTTTGCTATCCTGACTGTTTATTAGTATCTGGTCTGGTTCTACGAGGGGTTGTTGATTCATATATATAAACTCATTTCACTGAATTTCAATTCACCCTCAAAAAATCACTGAAAGCTCAAATCACTAAAAACACATTTCAATTAATTACATTTCACTGAATATAAGTAGTGTTGGGCAAATAAAAGGTATATGCCTTTTTTCCCCACTGTAGTGTGATCCTGTAGTTAGTATATATAGTTAGGGGTGTGGGGGGCATAGCCTCCCATCTACTTAGCTTTTATATTTATGAATCTCATTTCACTGAAAGCTAACAGTAAAAAAACAAAAGTAGATGTGGGCTATGCCCCCACTTCCCCCAATGTGGGGGGGGCTGTGCCCCACACACCCCTAACTATATATACTAACTCCAGGATTGCACTACAGTGGGGAAAAGGGAAAATATGTTTTATTTACTCAACAATACTTACATTTAGTGAAATGTAATTCAGTGAAATGAGTTTTCAGTGATTTGAGCTTTCAGCGATTTGGTGTGAATGTTTTGAAATTCAGTGAAATGAGTTTTCAGTGAATCAAAGTAGGCCTATATATATATATATATATATATATATATATATATATATATATATATATATATATATATATATATATATATATATATATATATATATATATATATATATATATATATATATATATATATATATATATAGATAGATATTTATATATATATATATATATACATATACACACATATTTATATATATATATATATATATATATATATATATATATATATATATATATATATATATATATATATATATATATATGTGTGTGTGTGTGTGTGTGTGTGTGTGTGCGTGAAGTCATGTTAATATAGTTTGATTACTTTTACATGAATGCAAATTTGCCTATGTCACAAGTGAAACAAGTGATAATTCAATAAAGGTATTTGGGGGCAAAAAAAGAAAAAAAAAGAAAATTTGGAAGAAATGAAGAGCATCCTGACGAAGGTGAAAGGAGAGATTATAAAAGCTGGCTTGCTGCTCAATTACTATAAATAAATAAATACATAAATGATTATGACCTCTAGCCCTGTGAATTCATTGCAACTAGATGAGAAAGCATTGTGGAAAGTGACACATTTTATTTTCCAACAGATGATGATTGCAATCCATCAAGTTAAACAACACATGCCCTTTTAGAAATGACATAGATGGTAAACCTGAATAAGATTTTAAAAAGAAAAGACATCATATTCTCAATAAAGGTCAGTATAGTCAAAACTATATTTCTTGTAGTACTAATATATGATTGTAGAGATGAAGTCCAGGTAAAGCTATTCTGTGTAAAAAATATGATTTTGAACTATGGTGTTGGAGAAAACTTTTAATAAATGCATGCACTGCAAAAAGATGAAATCAGTCAATACCTTGGGAAATAAAAGCAGACTGTCCATAAAAGCCCTAAGAGTAAAATTAAAAATCAAATACTTTAGCCATGTGATGTGAGCACAGGCTTCACTAGAGAAGGCAGTGATGCTGGGAAAGACTGAGTTCAGAAGAAAAGGTGTGTCAGATGCTACATTAGCTTGTGGTTGTTGATGTGTCTCCCTAAGGGGTAGAGTTTACATTTTGGTTTACTTCTCAAACTCAGCTTTCTTTAGATTGTAGGTCTGTCACACACTGGCACAAGGATAGTTTCTGTGAGGTTGTGCACTGCACTGCATGATGTCATATATTTCTAATGGAGACAAGTTCTGATGCATGCTGTCAGGTTTGTATTACATGGCAGCATAGAGTCATCAAGAAATTAAGCTGTTCTTTTAGATGAGCAACAATGTGCTCAGTGAAGCTGTAACCTTACCTGTAGGCTGTGTTTTAGGACATAGACTATATTAGTTTACTAGGGGGGGGGCAGGGTTCTAGCAGAGATACAACTGCACCCAAAGGATGACTATGAAGGATGTACTAAGCTTAGATGCATGGAAAAGCCCACTAATGTGCCATACATGGACATATGAGCCCCGGTCAGAATGTATGGCTTACTAAGAAATTATGCATTCCATGTGCTTACACACTGCTTAAACAATAAAAGAATAATGCCACTGTTGACTACTAGAAAAATGAGCATCATTAGCAGTAGGTGCATGAACAGGAAAATGTGTGGCATCCACAACAGACCATATGACTATAGGTTTGTAGTCATCTGAAATTTATGCTTCACTAGGGTACGTTCAAGCACTGCATTAAGCATTTTAATGTATGTTCTTGTATGGAACATCAGACAGTAGAGAAACTAGTCAGAAAATGCCTGTCTGAGGATTGTGTTATCGCACTGGTATCTCTAGTTGCTCTGTGGAATATGCCAGTGGCCAGAATGATAACAGCCATGATGGCCCTTGCTGCAGGCATATAGGCTGCCCCCTAGAATGCTGTACTTCTACCCTACTACAAAGAATGAATAGTAGGTGAAGACTGCAGATCAGCATGCCCTTCTAGTCTGGTAAGGGAGCAATAACTGCAGCAAACAGAACTTCCACGCGGACAGCTCAGGCATGGCTGGCTTCATATGGAAGCTTAGCATTGTCATATCTAAAATAATTGCAGGATTAGGCTCCATTTCTGTAATGGCTGATACACAGCAGTTTTGTCTGTATTAACACTGTTACTTATTTCACTGAATGTTGCATCCTAGTACAAATAAAAGCCCTTAATGACCTATGCTAGCATTTTTATCCTTTGTATGAGAGGGAATCCATTATTTTGTATACACATTTTAGTTACTTAGTTAGTTAGTTAGTTAGTTAGTTAGTTAGTTAGTTAGTTAGTTAGTTAATTAATTACTTGCTTGTTATTTGTTTTTGTTAACCAGGATAGAGCACTGATCCACAAGGACCTTTTTCAGACTCAGCCTGTGCATATTGTCTGGTTAAGACAATTCTCATCATCACATAATAGGGAAATAGGAGCTGACAGAATCAAGCACTGGACAATGAGTAGCAGATTATTTACACCTCATAGACAATCCTGTTCTTAAGTGCAGACATGAAATGCATTTGTACAGTTACGCACTAAATGCTGCACTCTTTTGTACAGCCAGTTGTGAGCTAAAGACTTTTTGATGTGTGATATTAATATCTACCAGGCTAAAAATTGTTTTTTGCTTATAAATCTTACCTAAACTGTTCTATACCTCTTAGAGAATGAATGTTAACTATATTATCAAGTAATGTGCTTTAGCATATCACGCAGGTTTCCACCTTACTGATTGAAGTCTAGGCAAGGTCAAGGATGAGTACTGTGCTTCAGTCCAATTATTCAGAAATCACATGAAAAGGCAGAATTTCAGGCTGTATATTGATGCCACAATCATACTAATTGCTATGGGTATTTTTTATTTGTTACTATGAAATGCTAATTGAGTAATAAAAAACAAAACTGGTATACTAAAAAAAGAACATCTAAAATGTAAATTCTCTTTCTGTCACAAGAAATAGAAATAGATGGTTTGATAGATAGGCAGACAGACAGCAGGCAGGCTGATAGATTGATTTATGCTTATAGCTATACATATGCAGAAAACGAGGCAAGCATATATGTACCTATAATCAGACAAACTCACAGAGATGCACAAACACACACACACACACACACACACACACACACACACACACACACACACACACACACACACACACACAAAAGCACACACAAGCACACATGAATGCACACAAGTATGTATACACATACACACACACACACTTAATGACTTAGGTTTCATAACATCCCATATTATCTGCAATGAATGTCAAATTCCGACTGATCTCTGGATTGTAGCGGTCAAAAATAAATAATGCATCTTAAAATGTATTCAATTTGGATTCCAAACACAGTATTCTGTAATGTTATCTTGGCTTAAGTAGGAGTTTGAACACCTGGAACTAGAACCTGACAGAGTTATATGAATAAGCAATAATACACATCTATTAAGCATTCTAGGGAGCTTTAATACAAGGTTATAAAGACTTAAGTAGAGTGAATTACTTTGATACTGTGTACCTCAGAGAATCTGCCTGGGCAGATTAGCCGTTGGAGTTTATCCAACATGGAGTTTCTGGATGATTAGCAATTACCCAGAAGTACCAAAGCACTGCAATAGTGAGGATGTGAGACCAGTCATCCAAAGATACCAGGGGATCACTCTCTAATAAACAGACAACGATTTCATAGAAATCATTTGCCTTTTAATTGACACCTGGCAGGGAATAGAGCTTAAAAGTGAGTAGTGGGTAAGTAACCAAATTAAGGGGCTTCTGTCAACAATTATTTGAATTATTCATTTGATGTTTTTAATCATACAGTAATACATACATTTTATGACTGTCGCTGTGCTGCATACAGATGTGCTATTAAATTATTCAAACATATGTATTCCACAGTGTCCATTTACTTTAATTTTTGTCTTAATATGAACATACTTTTCAATAATACGCTCTGCATTTTAACTACTATACTACTGGGAAAACTAAACAGTTACCACTGACCTGCTTTTACTGATTTGGTGGTTTGTTTTTCTTAAAACAGTGCCAAAATCAAAACTGAATACAGGAATTATTTAAATAGATTTAAACAAACAGACATACACACAGATGCACACACACATGCACACGTGCACACACACACACACACACACACACACACACACACACACGTGCGCGCGCACACACACACACACACACACACACACACACACACACACACACACACACACACACATATAGAGCAGAGATATGAGATATCAAACTCTTGTAATGCTGCATGAAAGTTCAGCAGGAAGTGACTGGTAAAACGTTTGCAGAGCAGTGTAACATAACATGGAAGATAAGCACTTCATATTTAGATTAAGATGCTAAATAACTGATTAATGTCTGTAATGAGACAGGCAGCAGAGAGAAGCTGGAAGTGATGAAGGAGATCAAGTGTGCATTTGTAATCTTAGAGATAGCATCCAACAAGGTTCCAAGAAAGCTGAATTAAGACATCTCTGTGATGGCTTAAAGTCCAGGAAACATTTGTAGAATTAGTGCATGCTATGTATAAGGACCAAATGGCAAAAGTGTTAACAGTAGCTGGACTCATAAAGGAGCTCCCAATAGGAGTGTGTTTACATCAGGGCTTGGCTTTAAGACCACTCCTGTTCATTTTGGTGAAGGACTACATCAGGAAACAGATCAGATGAGGCAGATCAACAACTCTATTGCATGCAATGTGGCATTACAGACAGGCAGGACATTCAGCAAATTATAGGGGAAAAAATGCAAAACAGAAGTCACAAGGGATGAATTTTAGCACAATTAATGCAGTTGTCATGGCAACAACTGGGAGTAATTAGAAGAAACTTAAAATTGAGATAAAAGAGAAATTAGTCGAACAGGATAAAAGTGAGCTGTAGCTGAGGGGAAAAATGAATGAAGAGGTCAAAGCTAGAATAAAAGGTACAACAGTCAGCCTGTGTTGGAGGTAGATTGTGACAAGGAAAAATGATGAAGAAGTTAAAAAGTAAGGTGTGTGAAATAGAGGTGTAGCCAGTGCTGCTGTATCACCTGGGCATTGAAGAATGAGCAGCTAAGGGCACTTGAGATGATTGACATGAAGTACCTCAAACAGGTAGTACGACACACGTACATACAAACAAACACACACACACACACACACACACACACACACACACACACACACACACACACACACACACACACACACACACACTCTCTCACTCTGTGGGAGAGATGAAGAAATAAGGACTGCAAAACAAAAATCAATGTAGCTACAATTACAGAGAATGTCAAAGGGAGGAAATTACAGCAGTTTGGTTATATGTGCTAACATGATGGTGGGACAGACTTGCAGCACTTTGCCTTCCATACCTTTATATGTGTGTTATTCAATCACTGATTAGTTTTGGCCTTCCATATACAGAACTGTAGTGTAATATAAAGATGCCCTACTTGGACTCATCTTATCTTCCCAAGGGTTTTTCTTCTCTAACTCCTTTCTAAGGATTAAAGAGGGGCAAAGTAATAGCAGCATGCACTGTGGATACCATCTCTTATCTGTTGGAAAAGGACCACCACTTCATTTGTAACCTGCCAATATTTGCAGTCCATACTGATTGTGGCACCCCTCCTCTGGGGCAGTAATAAAGGAATCTCAATCCTCACCACTGACACCAGTGAGGGATGTTCACTTGGAACAAAAATAGATACACACAGTATTCTTAGATGCAGCAAGCAAATTTACATAGAGCACACAGTGAACACATTCATTCTAGGGGTTGGGTTTCCCTCTCTCTCTCTCTCTCTCTCTCTCCACACCTTCAGTAAGACTCCCCACTGACACAACTGTAGAGTTGAGTCCTCAGCTGATTATTACAAGCCAAGTCCATCACCACCCTCTCTGTAAAACCAATGCTCTGTGTCCCTGCTGCAAGTAGGCTGACACACACACTCTTTGAGATTTGATTTACACACACACGCGCACACACCTGGTAGAGGCTTTCACAAATTTACCACCTATGCCCCTCTGCCCAGACTATTTGGTAAGTACTGCTACCAGAACACTCCAAAGCCAGCTACTCTAAGGCTATTACAAAGGTACCTAATTATACTGAGTAAAATTAACACTAATACAAATGGTATTGTTTGACTCATGCTGCAAGGCTTTCAGGAACGACCACAGTGTCACCAAATAAATATAAGTACTCTCAAAGGTTAAAATATTCTCTAAAAGACCAGCCACAATGAAAGGTTTAAATATATTTAACAATAAATAATAAAAGAACATGAAAATATTAAATATTTATTTAAAATAAACACCAGATTTCAATCACAGGAAATATTAAAAATAACACAGATAGATAGATTTGCGCAGTTACAGAAAAACAGTACTTAACTAAGTTCATTTTATTTTCCTGACTGATCTAAAGAATTATTACTCACTGGTTACTTACTAAAGCAAGGCAAGATGATACGGGTGGGCAGCCCTTCTTTGTCAGGTTTCACAGACAGCCCTGAAACTTCTGTCTCATCTAGTATTACATTTTAATAAAATTAAATTATATAAAATAATTTCAGTGCTGGATTCTAGAATGACATCCCATACATATGGTCATCTCACTATAGTTCCCACACTACCCCTTTTACTAGAAACTGAACCAAAATCTAGCACCTATGTGCTGTAATACACACACATACAGCTTTGTTAAGATGTGTTTTAGCATCTAGAAGCTATAAAACCATTTCAAGACTTCCACCCTTCCAGGGTAGCAATTAGTTCACCCCTAGGGACAATACAGTAGGATTCCTAGTCCTGGTTTTCACAGCTATTTTATCTCTGGCTGCACTCAGAACTGTACTATACAATCTTTATGGCCTAAACCAGGTAATTTAATTTCAGACTATTTTTCAACATTAGCTGGACTGAGATTAACCTCTTCTCTTCCAGTATCCTCTGTTACAATATATTCATCACAACAGTTACAATACAGCCTGACATACAGGTATATATCTTTTCTGTCCAGCCGGACCCACTGTTGGTACATTTATAACACATGCAGCTTTACAAATACATTTTCAACACAAGCACCTGTACAAATTCAGTTTGGTATACAAATGACATAATTCTTTACAAAACGCCAGCTAGCTATGCTGGCATATGTTACGCATCCACTGCCCTACTTCCCATGGCATAATACCTCACACCATCACATTGATCACACACACATTTCATTTTTTGAAGAAGTAGGATACAGTCTACAGCAGTTGTTGGCTGCATGCATGAGACTGGAGGTAAAACAGTGTCATGTATCTATTTTTCCATTCATGACTCATAATACAGACAGTGACTTGTTTGATTCCTACTAGTGATGGTCTTATATATACATCCTGTTATCTTAAAATTATGAAAACTATGTTTTACTCAGCTATGAAAAGTTCTTAGCTGCATAGATATTAGTATATGGACTAAACCTTCTGGTCAATGTACAGTCAGAGAGTTTGGTAACAGGTACAGTCATTACTTTAAGGGTATTTCAATGACATTGCATGATGATGTGATTTTGGAAGCTTTTCCTTTTACTCACTGTTGTATGATTTCAGATTTAGCATAAATTGAAATAAGAAATAAGTGTAGAAAAGGCAAACCCCACCCCTATATGGAGAGTGATGTGAGGCTTATTTCTCTGCAAAACTACTACTTTCTGATCCTTTGCTTCAGTACATTATGTGGGGGTGTTCAATGAGTGTGAGATCAACAGAATGGAACTTGATGATTACTACATTGATTACTCACCATATAGCCAGCTGCACTAGTCATGGAAAAACACTTAACTTGATTCCACACACACTCACACATTAAATATATGTATTTTATGTGTTTTTCCCTATTTCCCTGTTTACAGCTGGTGGCAGGTATTACCTACAATCCAGAATTCATTTTTTTTTTTAACAGTGATGGCCAACTTTATTATTTTGTACTATATATAGGCTGTGTCAGTCATTTTCTGGTGAGCTAATATTGGAAATACACAGAAGAGAAATGGGCTGAGAAATGAGTCCTGCTGCTTCAGACTTTAGTCTGATCTCCCATCTTTGCAATGTGAATCTTCCTGGAAAAGTGAGTGTCAGTCCACGAGATACGAATGTATTCAAGCTAAGCTGAGTTTATTTATAATTCCATAACTGGGGATAGCATTGAAAGTTTATAGGAGATCAATAAAGGCCAAATGTATACAGGTCTATATTATAACAATACAAGATTAAAATTGTGAATGCTCTAATTATTGAAAATGCTGGACCTCAAACTCACTACCGGCCCCACTAAATATATATACCAACTCTGAGATTGCACTACAGTGAGGAAATGGCAAATATTCCAATCTTCACTGTACTGCGATTTCACAAAAATCGCTTCGAGGTCCGGCATTTTTGATATTTACAATGTTCCCAATTTTAAACTTTCATTGTTATAATATAGACCCATGTACACAGCCTAATGTTAGCAGTAACCTACTTAGACAAGTAGTCAAACATAACAAACAAGATCTTTCCTTAACCAATTCATATCGATTCATATCTAGAAGAAAGTGATTATGTGTCACTATCTGTGCAAATTCTATAGCGGTCATCTGCATAACTATACACAAGATACTGATACAACCAATGGTCTTATAGTTTCTGGTGTCATTTCTAATCAGACCCTGTGGATTGAGATTTCTGTGGCTTATTGTCGTAGTTTGGAGTCAACACTTGTGAAAAGGTTTTTATTCAATGAGATGAAAATTGCTAAATTATTATACTGAAGAGAAAAAAATCCTGAACATACCTCTAGTGTACCTCTTAACCTTTGAATATAAGAAATCTGAACAAAGCCAAAAATAATGGGGGGACACAGACCAAAAATAGGGACAGATTTTAAATATTGTTGTTAGAAACTTAAAGAGTTTCTAGAATAACAGGTTTTGTGTTAGCATGCATTTTATAAAGGATATAAAGTCTGAAACTCAAACTTCTTTCCTTTTTTTCATGTCTTCAGTCCTCAATGGTTTGCTAGAAAAAGCGTTAATTTTATGAGGAACAGACCAAAAATCAGAAGCAAAAATCTGGAGTCTGTGGAAATCTAGATAGTTGATAGGCATGTTTCTGAGATGTTCACAAGTTTCATTGAACAATATGTCTTTACCTAAGACTGCTGTAATTTGGTCAATATTTATGCATTAGAGGTTATTCTTGGTGTTTATGTTACAGAATGCTTACTTATCATGGTTTGAAAGTTGAAGCTCAAGTAAATAGCTATGTTAGTGGCAAATACTTTGAACTTGTGTATGTTGTTCACCAAGATGTAGAACATCAGCTTCCTGAGTGTTACCATTTTTTTTTCTGTATTCCATTGCTTTTGTAATTTTAAGCTCACAAGATGCCTTAGTTGGACTTGCCTACAACTTTTATAGAGAAGTTTTAAGATGGGTTGAAATTTTTGAAGTCACATGTCATTTACAGATCATAATAAACATCTTCCTTCTATTGCTTGGTTTGTTAATCACAAATTTCCTCCACAGAGGGGCTGTTGTTAAATTCCTACTGTTTTATTGTCTATGTCAGACATGGTTTATGATAACCAGATATTACATAATGTACTAAAATTGTCAGTTTCTGCAATATAGAGGGAATCTCAAGTTCTATTCCGGTTATTTGTGGTATGGGCATCTTTAATGTAGGGTTGTCACTACAGGAGCTATGCATCCATGTAAAAGTGTTAAACATGAAAATAATCTTTTATTTTGTACAAAGTAGCACCGTATCATAGTATAGTGTAGTGATAACATTTATTTTCCCTGCATTTGACAGTCAGTCATTAGGAGGTTTAAAGGTAAGAATTACTACCCCACCTGGAAAGCAAGAAAAAAATGAAAAACTGCTTATAAATAAAACAGTGAAGCAAACAGGCATAACTGAAGGAAAGCAGAGCATATCATCTTCATCACCATACCTGTAAACAGACTTTAATAGCATAAGTAAGCGGGGGCACTTACTTCTTTGTAACATCTCTACCCCTCTAAGAAATTACTGTAGAGATGCCGTTTATCTATGAATGGTCAGCAGGGAAAAAAAAGTAGTTATTAAAGCAATAACACATGAGTGGGTGTGAGTATACTGAGGATTTTCCACAGCTGGCATCGTTTGATCATGAGGGCAAAGCTTGTTTGCTTAATAAAAGCTAACTGTGGGAAAATTCTCATATACCCATCCCCACAAGTTAATTATTGCTATTATACAATGACATTATTTAAGAAAGAATTTACTTCCTTTTCGTAAATAATGTCTTTGTATAATGTTCATTCATGTTGTTTACACATTCTTCTGCATTTGTTCCTGTACTGTGCATGTGCGTGGGGCTTACATTCCCAAATTTGCACAGTACATCAGTACTGTGGAAAACAAACAATAGAGGAAGGAAGATCTACATTGCTTTTTTTTTTTAATAACATCTGATTAGTTGAGAGGTACAAGAGAGACAGAGCAGCAATACAAGAAAAAACAGGTACATTTCCTTAGTTTTTCAAGGGAAGTTAGGTATAGAATGTCCAGATTTTTACCTCATATTTTCAGTCTGTTCTTCATACAATTTGTAGTTTTCTGGCAAACACTGATGGTCGAAGTCATTAAATCATGACATGCATTTGAGTTTCAGATTTCATATCCTTCAAAAATTGCATGTTAACACAAATGCTGTTATTCTGGCAACTTTCTAAGTTTATAGGAACAATATTTAAAATCAGTCCCTATTTTTTGGGCCTTTGCACCCCGCCCCATTATTTTAGGCTTTGTTTGCACTTCTTGCACTGAGAGTTTGAGAAGTATTTGTAGAGAGTGTTCTAAATATTTTTAGTTTAATCTTTAAAATTCACTGACATTCCTCTGCTCTTTGTAAACAATAATATTTACATGAAGTAAACATTTTCCCTTTCTGTTCTTTTTTTCTGAATATTTTTATTAAGTTTTATAAATGAATAACAAAAAAGTACCATAGCATTATGCATATGAATTGCATAATAAAACAACAGTGCATGAATAAAAGAAAATAACATAAACTATTTACAAGGTGTCTACTTATAAAATGGTTAACAAATTCAAATATTTTATAAATTACATTTCATTACTGATTATTTAAAATCTGTTCATTTATCAGATGCTTGGGTTTTGTCCATGAATTATAAGAAGTGGTCATTCTAGTAGTTCTTTCCTTGATTGACAGTATCTCCATATGACAAGTTTCAGTTGCAATGTTAAGAAATTCTTTAATTGATGGAGTTGTTTCACTTTTCCAATTTGTGGTGATCACTTTCCTTGCAATTGACAACAGACTCCAAAGAAGAGAGTGATTTATTTTCTTAGCACATGCAGGGATTGAGGTATTAAATAAAACTATTTATTTATTTAACATGAAATTGTCACTTAACAATGCCTGCAGAAAACAAATAACAGCATTCCAAAATGGCATAATTACAATTCATTCATAGGTCATATGTTTCCAATCTGCTTTAATGTTCAACCTACACCTCCAGCATCCAACTTTCTTTTTGGACATTAATTCTATTTGGTGAGGCATAATGAATGCTTTATGCATAAATTTCCAGGAAAATAGTTTCCATATGAAAAATGATGTGGTTTGTGCAGAAGATGATAACATCATTTTTTTTCATTTTCACTTGGGTAATAATTATTAATACTTTTAAAATAATCCCAATAATTATCTTTACATTATTCTGTCTTGATTTTAATCACCTTATAAATTTTGGATAGAAGTCTCTTTTCTGTAATATTTTTCCCCTTAAATATTTTTTTATTTTCAATTAAAATAACATTTACATAATATTTTTAAATATTTTAAACAACTATATACAATATTTACAATAGCCTGACTTTCAATTATATACACTGTATGTTATTAAATATAGAATTAACAGATCAGTTATCAGAGATACAATATTGATTATTGCAGAGTGCCCAACAAAGATATAACTTTCTTCCAAGGATTATTTACCAATGGCCTGGGATAGATTCATAGTTCTTTGATTTTTATTTCTATCGATGCAGTTGTCATTAGTAAAGTGTAGAATTCTTCCAAGGTCGGGGGTGTATTTGAATTCCACCTTCTGGTTACCCATTTCCAAGATATAGCAAGTATTGTCCATAACAAATACATATTTGTCTTATTCAGACAGGGACCTTCATTTACATTTAGTATAATCAATACTTTAGTTAAGGTAAAGGATTAATTAAATAAAGCTTGTAAAAATGATTGATTCCATTTCAATATGATTTAATTTTATTACATTCATAAAAAATATGAATCCACTCTGCTTTATTTGACTTTTCACACCTCCAGCAAAATCTATTTGTAGTAGTACAGATCTTTTTAATTCTACCTGGTGTTAAAAATGCTCTATGTAAGTATTTCCAGTTAAATATTTTCCAGTACTGTGTGTTAGAGGTGTAATTAACTCATAGTAACATGTTAGTTTTAATTTCTTTTGTTAACTGCAATGACTGACTTTTTATTAAAAACTGCCAGTATGATGGTTTGGGAATTGTTTTATATGTTATTAACTCTTTATATAGATTTGAAATGGATTTTTTTCTTTTCACAACTATTATATATACATTCATACAAAAAAAGTTATTAGATTTGGAATATCTTTAAATGAGGAATTATTAATTAATCTGCATAAATCTTGAGTGTCCATTAGAATGCTTTGTAAGGTTACCCAGTCCTGTGTTGGAATATTGAAAGCAGTTTTTATCATATGTATATCTAAATCATTTAATTTATTTACACATTGAAACTAGCATAAGAATCCATTTTGTACCCAGGAGGTTATTGTTTCCCTACATATTTTGTAAAGAAAGTTCTTAGTGATAGTAAATAGGGTTAAAAGGTCAAACCAACGTTTTAGATTTATATTTGCATTGATAAGTTTCCTAAATTAATTGATGTAATGGGTAATCAGTGTTGTTTTAGAAGGTTTTGTTATATTATATTGTATACTTATGCATAGTATGTACCAGGGTTTGTTTGATTTGTCTACTATTAAACATTTTTTAACAGATTAAATTAATTTGTTAATATAGCCATTGTTAATTCTTTCCAGTTGGCAAACTAATTTGGGTGTATCCAATCTATTGCAGTTTTAAGCACAGATGCTTTTATATATGTTTCTATTTCTGGGAAGTTCAATCCTCCTTTTTTCCAGGGTCTAATGTGATGAGTTAGAGTTACTCTATTCTTTTTTGGGATACCATAAAAATTTTATTAAACATGAGTTTATTTTATTAAGAATGCATCTTTCAGGAATTGACTGTATTGCTAATGCTACATATAGTATTTTTGGCAATAAGACCATTTTTATTGATTGCAATATATCTTCAAATGTTAATATAATTTTGTTCCACTTTTCTATATATATTTTTATTGTTTCAGTAATGTTTTTATAATTTATGAATATTGTTTTGTTTATATTTTTACATAACGCTATTCCTAAATAATTTAGCTTAAGTACTTCTTTTCCTATGATGGGTTTATCTGTAACTTGTAGTTCTTTTTTCTTATTTAAAGATAGAAATTTTGATTTTGATCTATTAAAGTATAGACCTGAAATCTTATAAAATTTCTCCATTACTTCTTCTAGCTCTCCGAATGACTCTCTGGAATTTGATAGGGTTAATAAAATATCATCAGCAAAAAGCATTATTTTAGATATGTACTGGTCATAGACTTCTATTCCTTTTATTCTTGGATTATTGTGTATTATTTCTGCAAATATTTCTATAGCCAAAGCAAATAAAATAGGAGAAAGGGGGCATCCTTGTTTAGTACCTTTCATTATATGGATAGATTCTGAGGTGAAGGGACCTAATTTAATGTAGGCTAAGTTATTAATATGTATGTTTTTTAGTAATAAGATGAAGGGAGGAGGAAATTCAAATAATGCTAAAGTTTTAAATAGATATTCCCAGCTGAGGGAATCAAAGGCTTTTTCTATGTCTAATCCAATTACAAGTGTTTCTCTATCTTCTTCATTCACATAATCTATAAGAGTAAGTATCTTTTTAATATTATCATGCGTGTGCCTGTTATATAAAAATTCAGTTTGATCATTATTAATTGTCTTTGAAAGTGGGATTTTCATTCTGTTAGCTAGGATTGACATTAATATTTTGTAATCATTATTTAGTAATGATATAGGTCTGCATGAGGTGCAAAGGTCTAATGGTTTATTATCTTTTAGAATTGGTGTTATGAGAGAATATTTCCATGAGGGTGGTATTTTTGCTTCTGACTAGACTTCTAGCAAAGTTTTATGAAAAAGGGAGATTACTGCTGAAGGGAAGAGCTTGTAAATTTCCATAATTATACCATCTATTGCTAGAGCTTTGTTAGATTTACTTTCTTTTATCTTGTCGACAATTTATTTGTAGGATATAGGTTTTTGTAGGTCTAGTTTTAAGTTTTCGGGATTTTTTTTATATTGATAAGGTACTTGTATCTAAGTTTATTTGGTCGGTATCTAAATCTTCTTTTTTGAAGTGCTCCATATAGTGGAACCAAAATGCTTCAAGGATGTTTCCTATAGCTGATACTTTTTTTCCTTTCTTTTCATGATATATACTACTAATGGTATTTGCTTTAGATTATATTTTAATTCTTGTAGATAAGTTATATAGATATCTTTGGGAGGTGACTCATGAGTTTATTTTTAATTTTTCCAAGTCTAGACAAGTTTTGTGTGTTAAAATTTCATTATATTTTTTATTTGATTCCTCTATTTCTTTTTTTTACTTCTGGACAATTCTGATTTTTCTTTTAGATTTTGGTGTCAAGAGCCTGGTTTTCAAGTCTAATGATTCAGATTCCCACTCTCTGACTTTGTTTTTGTACCAGCTAAGGGTCTTACCAAATAAATATGCTTTTAATGAGTCCCAAACCATGACTCTACTGATTTCTGTTGTATTATTAATTTCAAGAAATAATTGTAGTTCTGACAATATCCAGGGTCTGACTTCTTTAATTGTTGTAATATATGATGGAATTCTAGTTGAGAGGATTAAAGATTTAAATCTTGTTTGGAGCTTCATTATCAGACAGTCATGATCTGAGAAGGGGCATGGAACTATTAAGAAGTTGAGGATTTTTGTTTGTAAATCTTGAACTACGGATAATTTGTCTGTTCTGGTTTGTTTCCAAATCTGTGGTCTTTATGAGAAAATAAGAAGGATTTATCATCTTTTACTTTAAACGTGTCTATTAAATGAAATAAATCAATCCATCTTTTTAAGGATTTTGAAATAGTTGCTATGCTAAAAGACTTATTGGTGGTTTCAGAAGCTTCTAAGGTACAATTAAAGTCTCCTCCCAGTATAAGATTTCCTTTATAATTGTTGGAAATAAAATCTAGGTGTTTTTTTAACCATTCCTGCTGCAATTCCTGGGAAGCAATATAGATTAGCTAAGGTCCATATTCTGTTATTAAATTTAATTACAACAAATGCTAGTAGACCTTCTTTGTCTAAATATTTATAAATAGCTGTTGGAGTGATTATGTTTTTCTTCCAGAGAATTGATACTTCTTTTGTCTTTGTTCTATAGAAGAATGAGCTAACACTGTATAGTCCTTAGGATTCCAAATAAACCTATCATTAGTCTTAAAATGCATTTCCTGGAGAAAAACTACTTGTGCCTTATTTAGATTTAAATATTTTAGTAAGTTTGATCTTTTATTTGCATTATTTATGCCATTAGTATTTAATGATAAAAATGTTAAATCCATTTCAAGTTATTGTTGGAAGAAACAGTTTTGCTTCTTTTTTTTATTTTGATTATAGTAGTTATACCATATTCTCTGATAACATTGAATGCTATTTGTATGTGTGCAAACTTGGGGGTGTAAACTTGGGAGTGTAATTTAATGTTCTTACTTCTTTAAATACAAATAGGGTAAAATTCTGGTCAGGCTTTAAAAAAGTACTTCTATAAAACATTAATTCTAAAGTAGTAAATACACGTAAATATGAATTTCCCATTAAACATGGAATGAAAGTCATTCCTAATCCAGTAGATAAAGATAGATTTATTGGATTATTACTCATACCTTTAACCAACAATATTAACTGAGCTCCTTATGTTAAATTATTATATGGAGAATTATCTTAAAAGAGATATGAAATTCTATATTATTCTATTATTGTTCTATAGTATTTTATATATCAGGATGGAATGTTAGTAGTGTAAACAATTATTAAGTTGACTTAGAAAATATCCATTACCGTTACCCTTAAGATATCCCAAATATGTCAGATATGTCATTTTAGATAAATTAAATGCAACAGAGGAGCATGCACTAAATAAGCCAACAACATTACTAAAATAATTTGACTAAAAGGACTCTACAGGAGACAATGAGTGATTACCAATGAAATATGAATGTACTGTAGGTGTACTGTCTTCCTTTACTTTCCCAATCTTCAGCTCACCAACTTCAACATACACTTATGAAAAAAACATGGCTTATCAGTGGTATCCTGACTCTGAGCAGAAGTGCCCTACATTCTAGTGTGCAATACTTTTACATATTTATAGATTTACAAAGCAGAGTCTAAGAATGAACTATGATCACCCTGACAATTTCCATCCTGCATAGGGCACCTCCTGCTTCCAGAATGGGTAATCACATTGGGTCTAGAATGAATGTGAAGGTAGCTATATGGTAATCAAGACTTACCTTAGGTGAGTATTAATCAAATCGTATTTACAGCATCTTAGAGAGTTCTCGGGGCAGTTAGAATACTCTTAAGCCTCTCTTCCCTTGACCAAAAACAGAGATTTCCCTTCCCTTTATTTCCTTGTTCTAAATCAGTACTAATAAAAGAAATTCAGCAAACATAGGTAATCAGAAATAACATTCAGTAGTCCATCTTGTACATGACTCACAATCCATTAAACATGTCAGTGACTAACATCACTTAAGTAAACATTATAAAGACAAATTAGAAATAATTTCCTAGCTCTTTATATTTTCTGATAACGCAAAAAGTTAACAATAAGCTATGTTAACTAAAAGTATAAAGCATTTCAAATTTTCCTTGCATGTATACATTTCTACTTATTTTGTAGTGTCAATAGCTGTCTTTGAAATCTGTACAATACGTCACTTCTTCAAATCATTCCTTTTTCAATTTGGGTTTTGTTTTGTCAAAACGGTAACAACATTTCAAGGGCACAATTAATATTTAGACTGATGTTTCAAATAAATAACTTGTCAGTTGCCAATTGAATTAGTTTAGAATGTATGGTTAGTGCAAATATAGCATGTTGCAAAAATAATATGTATTTTTTCGTGTGTTCTAGAGCCTGTCATATGCAAGTGACATATATAATGTAGCATATATAGAGCAGATAGCTTATGGATTTAGGTTGTTAAAGTAAGTTATGCTTATTAATCAGGCAGTTTCATTTAAATTCACAAGTAATTTGAGGACATTTCAGTTCGGTTTCCAGGAATGTGTAGTCCAATGTGAGTAATTGAGTCCACTTTTCCTTATAAACATATGTCACAATTCATTAAACTAAGCAGAGTCTAACATCTGTCTAATAATCATTATAAAGACAAAGAATAGTAATTTCCTAGCTCTTCAAATTTTCTGATATCTCTAAATGTTGACAATAAGCTATTTTAACTGGAAGACTAAAACATTTAAATACTTCCTTGTGAATATATATTTTTACTTTTACTGTAGTGTCAAGAACTGTCTTTGAAATTTATACATTACTTCACTTCTTTCAAGTCATTCATTTACAGTTCAGATTATATTGTGTCAAAATGTCAATAGCATTTCAAGGGTGCATTTAATATTTAAACTGATATTTTAAATGAATAGCTATCAGTTACCAAGTGAGTTTGTACAGAGTGTGAGGTAACTGCAAAGATAACGTTGCAAAAAGTAATATGTATCTTTTCATATGCTCTAGAGACTGACAATTTCAAGTAACATATAATTGCAGTGCAGACAGCTTGTGAAATCAGCATGTTAAACTGAGTAATACTTTTTAATCAAGCAGCTACATTTAAGGGCACATGTAGTTTGTGAACATTTCAGTTGTGTTTTCAGGAATATGTAATCCTACGAGGATAAATCATAAAATATTTACAAATAGTCCTATTATGTATTTAGTTTACCTTTCTTAGGTTGTTTTTCATTTTAATAACTAAACAAGCTGACTTTTTCTTATTATTTGTTATCTGTGAGGCTAAATGCACTTCGCAGGTTCACGGTGTCCTTAGAAACTGTAGCAATTGTTTACTGTTGCTATGACAATGCAAATAGAATGTGATGAAAGCTTTACTTCTCTTAACCAACAGTACATTTTCCCTCCTTTTTATATATTTGTTAATACTAAAAGGAAATAATTCAAAGGACATATATACATGCATGGAACATTTCAGAGTTAATCATGAATATGTACCCAATCCCAATAAGCATAACAGTGACAATCATTAATCTAATAAATATTGTAATAACAATTAATTAAGTTCACTATTGCAATTAGTCTGCCTTAAAACTAGATTAGTTTAGACTATTATTTATCTATGTAGAGATAGTGAGTTATTAAATATATACAGACTATGTTAGTATAGTAAATAGAGAATTTAGAAAGGGAGACAAGATGCAGTTAAAATAAATAATGAGAAAAGAAAAAAGAGAGAGAAAGAAAAGAGAAAATTAAGAGAAAATACACATATACTATGTATGTTGATTTACAGTATAAATATTATGTTAAGTTGTCTATCTCGCCTTCATTCTTGCTGGATGGGTTGACTGAGCTGCGGCTCTTCCACTGCCACTCTAAAAGCTCGAGAGTTGGTTCCACTATATCCCACAATGCTAGGCAGAGTTACCTCAGATCACAGCTTCGAGGTTGGTTGCTTCTACGGTTCCTGGTGAGTGTTAGCTTTTCTTCAAAAGTTACTCTTTTTCCCCTTTAACTTTAATTCTTCCTAAATTAGTGTAGAACATAGATCCTTATCCCGACCCTAATTTTTCCGTTTTCTTACTAAAGAACCGTTGGTTCTTCCCTTGGGCCCTTGGCCTTCCTTCCCTAGGGAGTGTTTGTGTAGCTTACTTTAATTTTGTACTTAATTATTAGTATTTTACTAAAATTGTTATTGTTTTAGTATTACTAATTTTTACTGACAGGGTATAACTGTGTGTTTGGGTGTGTGTTAGTGTACACCTGTCAGTTAGGAAATGTCAAAAGAAGCAAAGGTCTCTGATTCAAGAAGTGTGATGCGTGCTGTCAGAAAATGTCTCTGACAGACCTGCAGGACTCCTGTGCTGTGTGCCATGGCTTCAGCCCCAGGGTCCTGCAGGAGAGAAAAAATAAATTGATTCTGAGAGGCTTGTTGAAGCCAGAGGATTCCCTGTCAGTTTCAACAGGGAAGCCCTCTAAGGCATCGAGGTCTAGACCTCAGGTTGTTCAACCTTTGCCTTTATCGGCTCGGCTGGAGCCGATAAGACTCAGTCCACAGTTTCTGTGGCTTTTCTCGCTCCCGCGGGCGAGGTTATCAATACCCGTGTCGGCTCCGACAAGATCTTCGGAGCTGACAACCAGAAAGAGGTCTAGGTCACCTTCTCTTGGCTCCGTTCATTCGGCTCCAGGATCTCCCCTGCTGTCTGAACGGAGCCAAAGGTCTCATTCCTCTAGGTCATCGAGGCTTTCCGATCATGACCTTCAGAGGGTGGTGAGTCGACTACTTAAGTCCGAGGCACTAGCCCAGATGCTTCAGAGCCCGACTCATCAGTCGGTGCAGGCCCCGGTCCATCAACTCTTTCCTCCTTCGACTCTCTTGAGTTCGAGACAATTGTCTTCGCCCCGCTGCGCCGCGTTTTCTTCCTTGGAGGAATCTCGGCGCGGACCTCCGTCGGCTCCGAGGGGTGAGTGGCATGGGACCCTTGTCCGACCCTCTCCCTCGGTGCTTCGAGCTGGTGAGTTCGGCGACGCCGACCTCGAGCCATCACTGTCGGTACCTCTGGCTCTGCCTGACAGGGAGGTCATGCGGAGTGTGTTAGAGCCTGGCTCTACTCCACAGTCGGCTGTCAGCCCCTCCTTCTATGCTGCCTCAGGGTAAGTCGACTCACTCCCTCATCCCGGACCGCAGAGAGCCAGCTCCTCAGGAGCCCCTTTGGGATTTCATCCTCTTCGAGGCCTCTCCTGGTTTGGCAGAAGAGCCTCCTCGGAAGAGGAAGTGCAAGAGGAAGCACATTGACTCACCTGAGTCTATCACGCCGGACACAGATCTGGATGATTCTGAGGGTTCCCCGTTCCCCTTCTGAAGATGTCTCATTTGCAGACATTCTGGAGATCCTGAAACAGAGGGAAATTGGCCAGCCCTCAACCCTTCGATGAATCTGTGTATCTTGAGGCGTTTGGCTCTCGTCCTTCCACCTCCTGGGTGTCCCCCTTGACCCCCTCATGCAGGTGGTCGCTAAGAAGGCATGGACGGCTCCTGATTCAGTGGACCCCACTCCCAGGAGACCCTCCAAATTCATCACAGCTCCATCAGACAAGCAATTTTTATCAAAAGGAGTTTCTGTGGATGCTATGGTGGTAGCTGCCGCCACAAAGAAGGAACTGGCCGATCCTTCAGTGCCTGTCCATCCACCTAACAAGGAATCTAGGTCCATGGATAGAGGTGGCGGATGTTCTCCTCAGCGACATTTACCATGCGTCGCTGAATTACCTGTGCCATTTCACTGCTTCAAAGGGACTTGATCAAGGAAGCGAGTGAAATGTTAAAGTTTCCAAGAGAAAATGAACACGCAGCTGGCTACCCTTAATTCCATATCCAACTCCTCCATGCCTCCTCTGGGACAGGGGTAGCATGCGGCTATGCAACGGAACCTTTCAAGACGTCTTTCACGAACTCCCCTTTTGATGGATCATCTCTCTTTGGTCCTCAAGTGAAAGAAACCCTGACTAGGTGCGAGACTGATGGCAAGACCCTTTCTGCCGTCGGAGTCCGTTGACTCCTTCTAGGCCTTACCCCAAAGGCCAGAAGGGTGGGAAGATGTGGTTCCGTAAACAATCTCAAGGGACACAGAGTCATTTTCCTACCAAAGGCAGAGGTGGGAATAACAATGGTAGACGTCACCCTAGGGGCAGGGGAGAACCAAGGCAATCGGGAAGCCTTTCCTGACAAGCCTTTTCAGCATCCCTGAGGTGTTGCCCGACTGCCCATCTTCGGAGGCAGTCGGGGGAAGATTGTCACTGTACCCAGAAGCCTGGCTATCCCTGACTCAAGACAAATGGGTACAGTCCATCATTGGCTATTCTATCCCCTTTCTTCGTTTTCCAAATCAGTCAAAAATCCCTTCCAGATGTTCCACCAGCTCAAAGGGATATAGCAGCTTTGGAAATTTCAAAACTGCTTACAAAAAGAGCAATTCAGTTAGTGCCAGCAGACCAACAAGGATCCGGAATCTACTCAAGGTTCTTTTTAGTTCCAAAGAAAACAGGGGACTGGAGACCGATTTTGGATCTCAGTGTCTTGAACAAATCAGTCAAGAAAACAAGATTTCGGATGGTCACACTGCAATCCATTCTTCCCCTTCTGGGCAAAGGAAACTGGATGTGCTCTATAGACCTCTATCACATAAAATGAACAGACGCCCAGAAGATTCCTCCGCTTCAGGCTGGGAACCAGTCATTTTCAGTTCAGGGCCCTGCCCTTTGGTCTCACCACTGCCCCCGGTGTTTACCAAATGCATGGCAGTGGTAGCTTCTCACCTGAGACGACAAGGATTCCAGGTGTTTCCATATTTGGACGACTGGCTTCTCACAGCTCCCACCAAGCATCTCCTTCTGATGGCCAGAGATTATACTTTTCGCGTTTGTCAAAACTGGGTATTTTAATAAATTGCGAAAAGTCTGTTTTGTCCTTTTGTCGTACTATTACCTACATAGGCAAATTTAGATACTATAAACATGTCTGCAACGCTAACGAACCAAAGGATATCAGACATTCACAAATTGGTGTCACTTCTTCTCAACAACAACAGAGCCAAAGCCAGGTTAGTTCTAAAGGTGTTGGGAATCATGGCAGCGCCATACCTCTCCTCCCATTGGCCAGATACCACATGGATCCTTCAGTGGATGCTTTTTCTCAATGGTCATACCAGGAACTTCCAATGTCTCACACCATTATGATCACGCAAAAGCATCTCATGTGGTGGATGTCTTCCCCAGCTTCTGTGGGAAGACCATTTGTTCCACCTGCTCCGGTTGCTACTCTGACAACGCATGCCTCCCTGATCGGATGGCCGGGGCATTAGCTGCGCAGGACAGTCCACGGCACATGGCAATGCCACTTGCACATAAATGTTCTGGAGATGAGAGCAGTGCTTTAGCCCTTCAAGACTCTCTTCCCTTGGGAACGATTGCAATCCAGACAGACAATATGTCTGTAGTGTGGTACATCAACAAACAAGGCGGAACCAGATCATACCCCCTGTGTCGAGAAGCACTCAGACTGTGGCAATGGGCGATTTCTTCTCAGCGTTTTCTGATAGCAATGCACATCCCCAGGAAGTCCAATCACATTGCGGACAAGTTGAGCAGAGCTATACTCATGCCTCACGAGTGGTCTCTGAAAGACTCTGTAGTGAGAGAGATATTTCTCAAGTGGGGTCAGCCTTGCTGCGATCTTTTTGCTACTCCCCAAAACAGCAAGTGCAGAGAATACTTCACTCTATTCCCTTTACCAGGCCAACCCAGCAGGGACGCTCTAGTCCAAGTATGGCCCCGGGGACTTCTGTATGCATTTCCTCCTTTCCCTCTGATCTCTCAAGTAATACAGAAAGCTATCGCTCAGAAGGCCTCATTGATCCTCATTGCTCCTTACTGGCCTCGACAAGTGTGGTTCCCCTTTCTACATCGTTTTCTCTTGGAGTGACCGTGGAGTCTGGACCTAGTTCCAGATCTTTGATCCACCAATCGGGTCAGTTTCATCGCCTCCCTCTCTGAACCTCACTGCTTGGTTCCTCCACTACCAACCGTAGCCAGGCTTCCTCAATTATCTCACTCTTAGAGATATATTGATAGCTTCCCATAAATCTTCCACTCGAAAGATTTATTTGAGTAAGTGGAAACGCTTCTCATAAGGAAAGGACATAGATCCTTTCACCGCTTCCATCCAACTAGTCCTTGATTTTCTAGCTGAACTCTTCCATGCAGGTTCATCTCCATCTACTCTTAAGGTTCAATTGGCAGCTATTTCTAATTTTCATGTGGGCATTTCTGAATCTGCCCTAATGTCCCACAAACTTTGCAAAGCCTTTTTGAAAGGAGTTTTTCTTCTCAGACCTCCTATAAGAAATCCTCCTTCTCCTTGGGACCTAAATTTAGTTCTTGCTTCTTTGATTCTTTCCCCTTTCGAACCTGCAGCTTCATGTTCCTTGAAATTATTATCATGGAAAACTCTCTTTCTGGTGGCTATCACATCAGCTAGAAGAATTTCAGAACTTCAAGCACTCAGTTGTCGTTCTCCTTATCTCTTGTTCCATAAGGACAGAGTTTCCTTACGAACTAACCCGTCCTTTTTGCCTAAGGTGGTTTCAACATCAAATCTAAACCAATGCATTGACCTCCCTGTCTTTTTCCCAGAGTATTCAAATAGGTCTGAACATTAAGGTACTACTTGGACAGGACGAAACAATTCAGAAAATCTGATCAGCTGTTTGTCTCCTATGCGGAAAGCAGAAAGGGACTTCCAGTTTCAAAGGTATCATTATCCAGATGGCTAACATCTCTGATTACCCTTGTTTATGAGATTAGACACCAAAAACTGCCTAATAAACCTAAAGCCCATTCCACCAGAGCTTTGGCTACTTCTCTAGCCTTCCAAGAAAGACTGCCTATTGACACCATTTGTGCAGCGGCTACTTGGGCTACTCCTCACACTTTTATTTCCCATTATAAGTTGGATTTAGCTTCTAGGCATAGAGCTAATTTTGGTTCCACTGTTCTCAGGAGTCTGTTCCGTTAGGCCACCCGGGACAAGGTGCTGGGGCCGCGGTCCCATCCAGCAAGAATGTAGGAGATAGACAACAACATATAGAAGTTATGTTCTTACCATAACGTTCCATGTTAGTTGTCTTCTTCGCCTTCTTCTTGGCCTGGACAGACCTAGAGGAGTTGTGATCGTGACCTCTCTTTCTACCACCTCTTTCTTAGTCATATGCTATTTTGCATATTTCTTGTTTCAGGATGTAGGTCACCCCTTTTCTTCCTGCTGTTAGAGGTGGATTCTATTTACAGTTATACTGTTATTGATATAAGCTGGGTTAGCTTACAAACGAGATCTGAGGTAACTCTCGCCTAGCATTGTGGGATATAGGGAGCCGGTGGAACCAACTCGAGCTTTTTTAGAGTGGCGAGCCGGAGCGAGGGTGGCTCGAACCCATCCAGCAAGAAGAAGGCGAGAAGAAGACAACTAACATGGAACGTTATGGTAAGAACATAACTTCTATTTATGTGCTATATAACCCTCCTTCTGTGAAAAAAAGTACCCTGTTTTACATACTTGAGGTAATGTGAAAACTCTCATGTGTCATCTATTTTCAAAAAATATAAAGATTCCAGTAGTTAGTTACCTTTGTTGTAAATTCCAAGCAGTACATTTGATCCTTTAATATAATGTTAAAACAATTCATATCATAGTAGATGCTTTGAGAGATTTGGCTGTAACAGTATCAGTCTTTTGCTTTTTCTTTTTGACATCTGTCCAGACATTTGTTTTTTTTTGTTCTCTTGACAGAAGGTGACATCCAATCCATATCTTCTGGTAAAATAATCACATTATTAGTTTTAATAAATGAAGAGGCTTCCTCTAAGTCAATAAAAGTCATCATCTCATTGGCATACAGTATTCTTAACTTAGCTGGATATGCAAGTTGTGCCTTTATGTTATTTTGTTTCAGAAACTTTATCACTGGCCACACTTTTTCCTTTGTTCCATTATTCTAGTTGAATAGTTGCTATCAAATCTTATCAGGCTCTGTTTATATTTTAGAGGTGCCTTCCTCCAAGCAGATCTTAAAATCAGTTTCTTGTCCAAGTATGAAAGAAATGTGATAATTATTGACCTAGGAGGAGAGTTTGAGTTAGTGGCAGGTTTCCCAAGAGCTCTGTGTTCCTTTCAATGCCAAAGGAAAGTCCTTCTTTTAAATTTAAAAAGTCAGGGATCCAGCTTGATAAAAAGGAAATAATATCCTCACCTTCTGTGTTTTCAGGTAATCTGAAAATCCTGATGTTATTTCCCCTCTCCCTATTTTCCAAGTCATCTACTTTATTAACCAACCAAGTGTTTTGTTTAAGAAGCAGTTCTTTCTGTTTTTTCACTTCTTTAAGTCTGCTAAGTCATTTAGAGACACCTCTATTCCTGTTATCCTTGTCTGGTGTTGTTGTAGTATTTTCTTGAGGGTGTCAGCCTGTTTTTGACTGCTTATTTTAAGATTTTCTAGGTTCTCTTTAAAATCATCCATCTTCAAAGACAATTCCTGCAGGGTATATGCATTCTGTTGTAGTTCCTTCTTTAAGGCAGCATCCTGATGAGAATTCTTTGAGTTGCTCATTTTTAACAAGTGAATATATCTCAAAGATTGTTGACAGGAAATTATTTGTAAAACTTTACCAAAGTTTCTAATTATGTAAATTAGTCCTTTATCTATAAGATTTTATACTTTGAAGAAAAAAATCTTTTTTCCTGTCTTACTTAACTAGTTATATGGAGCTTTAAAATACTGCTGCTTTCAGTTAGCCATTCAAGCTCTGCCCCTTCTGTAATATTTTGATGCATCAATCTAGTTAAAAGTTCTATAAATTGTGGAACCCCTTTTTTGTTGATGGTTGCATTAAGTTTATTCTCTTCTCTATTGAGTATCTACAGTTTTGAAAATCTAACCATAATTTCATTGCTTAAGTTAATTTTGTAAGATAAAATCTAAAGAATGTAATTTTTCTTTATCCATTAACTGATGCCAATATATTAGGTGTTTTTTCTTTAAGGGTAGTCTTTGCAAACATGTTGAACGTGTTTATCTTGTTTTGTGTATATGATATGGGGAATATTAAGAATAGCCAAGCTTTCTATTCTGGATCCCTGTGTACAGAATTTCTAAAGTTGATCACTGACATAGAGCTGTAGGTTGAATTTATTGATACAAACTGATTTTTCAATAAATAATATTTTAATAACCAAATTAATGTTATTATTAGTTATTTTATTATGGTGTCTGTATTTTTGATGATTAGTTTTTAAACTAATACTCTGTTGAATGTCTTTCCATTTAGCTGTGTTATTATTATTTGTCCAAGAAATAATTTTCTTTATAATAGTTGTTGAATATAATTCTATGTAATCTAATTCTATTCCTCCATAAAACCAACTTCTTAATTGATGATTAGGGGCCAATTTATGTCTGTTGGGATGCCAAGGAAATCTAAGCATTAGAGTATTAAAGTCTCTTATATATTGTTTAGGGGTGGGGAGTGCTAATGATTGTATTATATATAACTTTTTCCAGTATTATCATTTTTATTATTAAAAGCCTCTTCCACTGTAAATAAAAATTGTTCCATTTGTTAGTAAGATTTTTAATTTTATCTAGACAATCATTATAGTTTATATTGATTATATTTTTAATGTTTTAGATAAAATTATTCCTAAATACTTTATGTTAACATCTTTCACTACATATTTTTAAAAATCTATTTCCATGTCAGAAATGTTAGAATGTAAACATAACATTTTTTTGTCTTCATTAAATGTGAGACCCAATTTAGAATGGACATTTTTAATGCTATCAAAAAAGAATTGAGAGCTTTTAATTGTCTTTCAATGTCAGCAGAATATCATCTGCAAATAAAAGTATCTTTAAATTTAGATTGTGATCAAATTGTACATCTTTAATTTCTGATTTTGATCTTATGTAGCTGCAAATGATTCCATAATCAAAGTAAATAGTAAAGTTGACAGCAGACAACCTTGCTTTGTTCTTTTAGTGATCAAAATTGATTGTGAAACATAATAGCCTATTTTTATATAAATCAGGAATTTATTGTAAAGAATTTTTATAAGTTGCTGAAAACCTGTTGAAAAGTTATATTCTTTCAAGACCAGTAAAAAATAATTCCAATTAACTGTTTCAAAAGCATTGTTAATGTCTAGACCTACTAAAGTTAAATTATCATTTATATTCTTATTATAATCAATTGAAGTTAGAATTCTTTTCATATTATCATAGTTGTTTCTGTTTTTTATAAATCCAGTTTGATCATTATTAGTTAAATATGGAAGACATTTTTGAATTCTATTTGCATGTATAGCATGAATAATTTGTAATCAACATCTAATAATGAAATTGGTCTGTAAGAAGTACATTTAACTGAGTCTTTATCTACTGTAAAAATTTGCGATATAAGCGTATTTTTCCTTGAAGGTAGAACTATGGTTAAATCTTAAACTAACTGAAAAACATGAAGTAAAATGTTAAATCATTCTTAGGCATTTGCTTATAACGTTCTGGTATTATGCCATCATTGCCTGGGGCTTTGTTGGATTTTAGCTTATTTATTTGATTTGTAAGTTCTAACATCAATACAGGTCTATCAATTGTTCTCAATTGCTGATCTGTCAATTTATTTGTAGTATATTTTCTAATAAAAGTTTTTATTGCATCTTGCAAATCCATTACTAGATTAAACTGATTGATTTTAATAAAGTGAATTCTAAATTCCCTTAGGATTACTTCTATTGTGGTAACTTCTTTTATTTTTATCATCTGTGTATAATTCTGTAATGTGATTTGATTTAATTATCATTTTTGTTCTAGAAGCTATTTATGCCAATACTCTGGATTTATTGAAAGTGTTGTTAGTTCAATCTTTTCTAAGTTTATTTTAATTTTATGATTTAACATGTCTAAATATTTGTTTTGTAATTTCTTTCTTTCATTAAGATATAATTTCTGTTTAGCCTTCTAATTTTAGTTTATAATTTTTTCCTGTATTTCAAGTAATACCTTATCCCATTGTTTCTAACACATTCTAATTTTTCCATTTTGATATGGTTTAGGAACATCCCATACATAAACGTCTGACACTTATTTTGTACTATTAAATTCAATATAAGTTTGTGCCTCTTTGTTGAAAGAATTCTTTGAAATTGTTTAAGTTAGTTATATATACCAGAATTCTTTTGATGTAGATATTATTGTTGTTCTTCAAAAAAAACAAATGTTATTGCATTATGATCTGAAAGTAGGCATGAAACTACTTTAACTTTATCCAAGTAAGTAGTTAGGTCATGTGAAACAAAAACTTTACCAGTCCTGGATTGTGTTCCATGTCTATTTGAAAAATGAGTAAAGAAGAGTGAATCATCGACTAAAAATTAATTAATATCTTTAATATTAAATAAAGTAATGACATTTATGTATGCGTTGGCTGTGGCTGAAATTCTATGTTTCCCCTTAGTATTAGTATCTTTTTTAATTTCTTATAAAGTTAAACTCTCCTGCTCATATTAGTCAACCCTTTCAATGTTGAATAATCTGATCTAGTTGAATTTTGGCTGTGTTAACACAAATACTAGGCATACAAAACACCTATACCAGGCATCCAATACATATTAACAAAAGTGTGTATCTTCTCATTAATTTCTAAGCTAACTAGACAAAACATACCTTTAGCATCACTATATGTGTTCAACATATTTGGTATAGGCATTGAATTTTTCCACAAAATGACTACTCCTCTTCTTTTTGGATTATATTGATAACTAGATATTACTGTATATTGTTTATTATTGAGTCTATCTACATCATTTGTTAATAAATGTGTTAATTGAATGAATATGACCTCAGGTAAATCATTTTAAGTATTTATATAAACTATTCCTTTTGCAACCATTATTCACTTCATTAATATTAATTGAAATACACTTTAAATTTGCCATCATTATAACCCAGATTACATTTTAATTGAGAAATTCAGAGATTTAAGATGGAACAATACATGTAGAACACTTGAAAAGTGAATGTAAATAGCTATAAATCTAGTGAAGCCTATACTAGTGCAATTGCAGAAGATGTGTGAAACTGTAGACACCAAAAAAAAGAGAAAATATTACAAAAAATATTGAACAAAAATGTATTCTGTTAAATACTCTCAAAACATTTTCAAGAAAAAATCTTCATAGTCAGACTTAGTAAGGCATTTGTCTAGACTTATATGAATTAATGAAGCATGTTAGAGTTTTTTAATAAGACTAATTTCATATACATATTTCTTATATAAAGGATCACGTTTTTTCTTTCTCTCTCTCTCTCTCTCTCTATATATATATATATATATATATATATATATATATATACCGTAACAGTCCATGTTGTGTGCTTGAGAAATCAATTTTTATAAATAGTTAAACACTTCTTACTAAATATAGAGTATAATGTATTACTATTGTTGTAGGACTAAAAATAGACAGCATTAGCTACATTTGTCACAATGGACTAGATACATCATTCTATTAGAACTCATATTTTAAATGCCATTCAATGAAACTTGATATTTGATAGTATCAGCAACCTACCTTAAATATATGTGCAGATTTCATATACCATATAGTTGCCCTGAGTTTGCATTCATAAAACTGGGGACCTGTCTTGTTGAACCAAAAGAATAAAATTAGAAACAATATCAACAAATTCTATCAGTCTCAGTGGTGAAGAATTTTAGTTGCTTTTTAGAAATGTGACAAAGATTAGTTCTAGAGATTAATGTTTGGAAATGAAAACATAACTTCCATCTTATTTTATAAGATTACATATTCTAGTTTCCCAATGTAAGTTCTTGATTTGCATTGTGTAAAGTATCAAGAGGCGATATTTTCAGTAACAACTTTCACTATAAATATCAAAGACACTAATGACTTCTGTATACTTGCACATGTAAATCCTTTCAAATGTTGCAGTTTTGCAACATATTTTATAAACTTATTAATTCTGTTTAGAGACTGTTGCATTGGGTTCCTTTGATAACAAAAATTTAACCAAACTAATATAGATTACAGAATCAAAATTTGCATCTCATAACAATAAGCAAGCAATTTCCATAATGTGTGTCAGAAATCTCTTAAGCATGTTTATCTTTCATTGCTTGTATAAGACATACAATAAAGTAATATGTTCCATTAGCTCATGTAAAATGTTCCAAATAACAGTGAAGGCATGGGTACCATACAATTCCAGAGATGAATGTAGTTTTCAATAAGAAATTTTAGAATGTTTCCTGAAGTCTCCATTTAATTTACTGCTGCAAACTGTGTGAATACTCTTCAGTATTTGTAACTTGACTGACAACCTGTCATTAATGCATGTAATATCATTCTCAGAATAGGTTTGTGTTCTAGTATACTGAATGCTGCATTGGAATTTGTTATTCAGAAAATAAACTTAAGGGGCAGTCAGACAATTTTAACATTTACATCTGAAGTAAAATTCATCTTATTATTACTCTATAAACTGCTGTTGTTCATACCATTGATGATATAATTGCTTCATTAAAAAAGATGATATAATGACAGTAATAGACATATTCAGTTCAACAGAAATGTTCATAAATTCATGAGTGTATACCATGTCAACAGCCAACAAAGCCTGTATAGGCCTATCTGAGTGGACTACCTAATTGTGCCCCTTAGCATCATTCAGTTTTATTAACAATAGGTATATTATTTAGTAAATTTCTGGGTGTTATGCAAGTGTGTGAGGGAAGGGTATGCCAGTTTGGGCAAATACTCCTTAAGATTCAATACAGCTGATTTTCCATGTCAGCATAGTGGCACGGCTTGAACGTGGAGTTCAGAGCCTTTGTAATCCAGTAAACAAGACTGGGGGGGTGTACACGAGCCTCCCAGCACTATTCTGGCACAGACACACTGGAATAATGCAAATAACCTCATTTGCTGGTAAAAAAAAAACATTCAAATGAGGTGAATTTGCAATCCAAGAAGCAGACAGGCATCCATGTTGGAGCTGTGTCCGCAGCAGAAATGTACGCGGTTAGTAACCGTGTACATTTCTGCAAAAATAAAAATGGGGGCATGACAGCTTGAAGTAAAGCATGTATTATGTTCATTAGGCATGACAATGGCTAAAACTGTGGCCATTAGCATGCGAAAGTGTTGCAAAATTGTCAAAATTAAAAGATTTTTTTTTTATATATATGGGACTGCTTAAGCAGAAAGCAGCAGCATGCAAATGTGATCATGTAGAAAATAAAAAAAAAACTAGTAAAACGGCAAATAAATGTGAAACAGTAATTTTTGCCATTATAGTGGGTAACATGCAGACTCATAATGACAGGTAACAGTGGTTGCCAAGGACATAGGCTCTGGTGTAGTGGTGTAAATAGGGTATAAGCCAGTAGGGGTATGTAAATGAGCTAAATTTATTGAATAACAAAATGTGAGACTGTGTCCACAGGTACCTAACCATGTAGGAGCTATACTGCGGTGGTGTATGCAGAAGAAGCAGCTGACATGAAAAGGGAGTGTGTCATGCTTGGTGTAAACACATTGGAGCTCCGTGGCTTCTATTTGCACTCAGCTAAGTACAGCTAAGGAACGGGTGTGTCTTTGGCTGCTTAGCTGTGCTTAGCTGATTTCAGAAATGCTGAGCGTGTTCATGTCCAGGAGAGGGTCCTTTCTGCTCAGCAATATTTACACTAGCTAAAACAGTTTGCACAGCATGGTGCAGGTCTTAAACACTGCAGAAATAGGAAAAAAAAAGGAAATATCAGAATAAAGGAAATTAGCTACACATGATTAATACTGACTCTGCCATGCACAGTGGCCCATTCAAAACCCTCAATAATATAGCTGGCAGGTGGAGTGTATCATAGTCAGTGAAATCACATAGACAGAATCTGCAGCACACCAGTATAATGTATGCAAACACCTTTCAGTCTGTTTTTCCCACAAACTCTGCACTATTGGTGTACACACTTGGGAATTTTAACTGACAAAATGATAGGAGCTGCTGCTGCATTGCTGCATCTCTATGTGCTACAGACTGAGGGTGGTGATGAGGATAATGCTGACAACTGGCCCAGACCAAGGAGGAGAAGAGTGTTCAGACTCAGGGTAACCTTCCAGGGGCTACATGAGCTGGAGGTACTACAGCACACCAGGGTAGATAGGGACATACTTCAGCAACTCACCGAGCTCTGCCGGCCTCACCTCAGACCCAGAGCCAACACAGGGGAATCCATCCCAGTTGAAACAAAGGTATGTGTAGCCTTAAGAATACCAGTTACAGGTACTTTCCAAAGGCCTACTGGGGCATCATGGGGGTCTCACAGGAATCTGCATCCAGGGTACTCCACCAGTTCCTGGATGCCATGCTACCACATGTTGGTGAGCACATTTACTTCCCAGGCATCCCTCAGGAGAAGACCAGCAATATGCATTTCTTCCACCATGTAGCAGACTACCCAGAGGTACTGGGTGCCGTAGACTGCACTCAAGTCCACATCAAAGCACCATGTGGTGAAGACAGTAGATTGTACATCAACCGCAAGGGCTATCATTCCTTCAACTGCCAGGTCATGTGGAATGCCCAAGGCATTATTATCAATGTGTTTGCTGGCAGCTCTGGCAGCTATTACAACTCCCAAATCTGGCATGTCTCACAGCTGTACCAGGCATTTGTCAGGGGGACATCCCATATGGCCATCTCATGGGGTAGGCTGACTATGCACTGGAACCGTGAATGATAACACACATCAGAAATGCACACACACCCACTGCAGAATGCCATAATGAGGCACACTCACAAACTAGGAACATTATAGAGCATGTGTTTGGGATGCTCAAGACACAGCTTTGCTGCCTTGACATATCTGGTGAAGCCTTACAGTACTCTCCAGCCACATGTGCACACATGTTCATATTATGTGCCATGCTACACAATATGATCCTGTGGATACAGCTGCAGCAGGAACATCATAGGGAAGGGGTACAAAGCCAAGGTTTCCACAGATACAAGGGGATTTGGAGGAGGAACCCCCTGAGCCTGCCCTGTAGGCAGACATAGACATGCCCAGTATGCCCTGGCCTTGGCAAAGAGGCAATGCATAGCACATACACTGACACCCTAGGGATCCAGGGATAGACACCTCTCTCTGAATTGCACACACAGTAAAATGGAAACCATACACATCACACTACCTGTACCTTACCATGTATAGGTTGTGTACTGTGTGCATCCAACAGAATCAGCCCTCAAGCACTGTACTCACAACTGCTGCAGGCAAAAAAGTAAGTCACTCTTTTTAACAATAGATAAATGGAGTAGTACGTTTTGGTAGCATATCTAAGGTATTCTGCATGTATGCAAGGGAATGGGGTGGCCTACTGGTATAGCAGCAGACAACTGACAGCTATGTGGGACAACAGGAAATGTCCACCTAATACTTAGTTGCATGATGTCTCTGAAGGGTAGGAAGTCTGAAACTCAAATGTCTACCATTACATTCTAACCTTTAGCCTTTAGTGATATGCCAATATTCCCCAAGACAGGCACAACACTATGCTAAATGGAACCAAAGAGTAAAGCCAACATCTGCACAGTCTGTGCAAATGTGTCCAGTTGACAGGTATACCCCCCAACACACCCATGTCCCATAGAAATGCAGTAACATGTATGCATGTAGGGTAATAGCAGAAAATCACACATTCCCAGGGCTGTCCCAATCAGCTTGATAACGTGTCGTATGTCCATAATATGTAGGGGTCAGTGAGCTATGTATATGCATCATTAATACTGTCAGGAAGTAGGCAACACTTACTCTTGGCTGTTGTGGCTTACTGCCCTAAGTACAGTATTGTGGTTGACAGGGTCCATGTGCCAGGACATTCTATGCCAACTCTTTTGCATGCAGCTGCACCTACGGTAGGAGTTGTACACACTGTCCAGAAGTCAGTATCTGTCACTGCAGGAAAGCTGGACAGGTCAGGGACAGGGTACACACATATGGACAGTACACAGCTTAGAGTAACTTACACAGTGCCTAGTAGGACAGCAGGTGCCTGAAAGTCAGTGTCTGGCCATGTTTTAAATGGCTGCCATCTTACTGTGTCAGCACTGACAACAAGTCACTGGCCAGCATCCATACCCCTGGAATGACAGGCTGTCACAGAAGGACCACAAGTATGCCTCATATATCACTTCTGCTTGTCCTAACTTTGCATTTGCCTGCCAAACAATGTGCCAAACAAGAAAGGTTCATGTCAAAACATCAATGGCAGACAGTGGAGAAGCAGACATCATACCCATAAGAAAAAGCAAGCCTGTACTAAACCAGTCTCCCAGCTGTCTATGCTTGGCAGAGCATTATTAACAACCTGTCCCCATGTGTGGGCCTGTGTCTGACTGTCATATATGGGTCTGTCCAGATGTCAGTCTGTGACCGGTTGCCAGCTAGGATGGATATGTAGCCTCATAATAACATAGCAACACATACCATCTGAGGTATTATCATTATTCATCATCATGGATTATCATGGACCTCATTAACAGGCACTTTGGCAAACTTCAAATACTTGACCCCACACAGTCTGCCTTTCTCAAGGGGAGGTATGTCAGTGAACTCTGGATGACTTCCCTGAGACAGCCAAAAAAGGCATGGATGATGGAAAGATGCTGCACTCTGGCCACCTTGACTCGGCCAAAGCCTTACATACTACTTCCCACTTGGTCATAGTACGTGAACTTTGTCAACTAGGCAGCAATCCATATGTTATCAGATGGGTAGCAAACTGGGTCATTGATAGAACACACATAATCATAATAGGGGTAGCCAAGTCAAGCAGTACACCCGTAATGAGTGTCATACCCCAGAGATCGGTCTGGGGGCTTCTGGTATATGGGATATACTTCCCTGAGGTGCAGGCTTAAAACACTGGCCTATGGCTGACCAAGTTGGCAGACTGCAAGCTGGGAACAGTCATCAATACCCAAAGTGATGTGGACATCCTACAACAGGGTCTCACTAAAACAAATGACTGCTGCCAGAAACATAGCCTAGAGCTAAATACTTGCAGATGCAATGCCATCCCCTTCAGAGAGGCTGATGTCCCCACATATTATCACATTAACACCAATGTCCTACATACACAATCAGTAGTGAGGCATTTGGGCACCCAGGTTGATAGCAACCTGAAGTCTGAGCACCATGTCACTTCCATTGTACAGAAAGCTTCATAGATGGGCCAACATAATAGCAAGGGTATCTCATCCAGGGACATAGAGGTCATAAGATCCATGTATTCTAACCTTATAAGACCAATTATTTTGTACAATGTCCCCTTCGGCATGTACCTCACAAAGCACATGCAGCAGCTGGGGAGACCACAGAGGTTCCTCACCAGGAGAATCTAGGACCCCAAACACACAGGTAGGCTAACAGCACTGTTCCTCTACTCAGTTCCATACAGACTCCTCAGAGATGACCTCTGTCTGGCATACAAAGCAATCCAGACCCTGCCTTGATGGGATTCTTGCATATCTGGAAGTCAAGGCCCACTCAATCAACCTGTAGGTGCAGCATCAACTTGGTCTGTGATATCAATAGGGCTTGATGGTGTGACAGATATGTGTCTCACATCTGTGGAATACACTCCCTGTCCACATCAAGCCAAGTGCCTCAATATCCCTTGTGAAGTACTCTCTGTATAAGTGCATGGGAATCAGAAAATACAATCTTGTGAGTCCACCTGTATCCCTGCTGGATAGGGGCTCTGGGTTCTTACATGTCTTAACATTGGCTACACTGTCATCTGTGAGAGTTATAAGGGCTGCAGGGCCAATAACCTTGTAACCTCATATCAACTTATCAACCTACAAACAAATGTCTGTCACTGGTTTACCACATTACTCTATATTGCTCTGACACTGACATACCTGGAAATCACAATGCTATGTGGAATATACCACGCATATAATGGATATCTCTGCTCAGTAGAATGCACTCTGTACCCCCACCCATACCTCTCAACTTCTTAGAGCAAGTAATCTGCACAAGGTCATAAATAAAAATGGGACAAAGGCCCAAAAATAGGGACGATATTTAAATATTGCTCTCACAAACGTAGAAAGTTGATGGAATAACAGGTTTTGCATTAGCATGGATTTTCTGAAGGTTATGAAGTCTGAAACTCAAATGTTCTGTCATTATTGTCTAACTTCAGTCTTTAATTATTTGCCACTAACTAGCCAGAAAACCACAATTTTATGAAAAACAGTCCAAAATTATAAGACAGACATCTGGACATTCTGTAAAAAACTGCACAGTTGAGGGATAGGATATGACTTTTTGGTTAAGAAGAATAACACACAAGTAGGTGATCCCCAGCCAGTATATCACTGAGGTTCTGGACTGTTTACACAACTTTATCAGCCAATCAGCTGTAGCCACATCTCTCAGCTGGCTGGATTGGGCAAGAATGTCTATAGTTTGCTTCATAATTTCAGTCTGTGCATCATACATCTTGTATTTCTCAGGTAAATCACTGTGATGATCTGATGATTTCTGTCAGTAAGTAATGACACAATACATTTCAGTGTCAGACATCATATATGTCAGAAAATGTCTGCTAAAACAAACCCTGTTACACTAGCAAGTTTCCATATTAGTAAGAGCAATATTTACAGTATCTCCCTATGTTTGGGCCATTTTCCCCATTTTGGCAGACTATCTCCAGATTCCTTGCACTAACAGGTCGAGAGGCATGGCTGTAGTACAGAAAACCCCAGACCGGAGTACAACTATCTCTGAAATGGAGTCCCACTCTTACTATAAAAGGTCATATTGGGCATGCTTCTACACTTAGAGAATTACAGCCCATGTCTAAACCCACAGCAGACTATATAACTGTATTGTGCATAGATGTATTTGCATACAGACAGCTATGTACACCTTAACTGACTCTAAACATACCCATCAGACAGGATTACCCTCAGCTAGCTGTAGGTGGCCCATATGTGATATATCTGCATCTGTTGCATGTAATACACATACATATATATATATGGGAAACATATTTCAAGCATACATACACATAGACATGGAGAAGAGACAGACAGTGATAGAGAGAGACACAGGGAGACACAGAGAGAGAGTGAGTCATAGACAGGGATACTCTGAAAGGCATATAGTGATGTCCTGCTGTGGACAGTTGCATACCAGTTGTAAACAGTCGCATATGCCAGCATGAAGGTGAGCTCCATTGTGTAATAGTACTGAGGTAGGGATTGTAATATCACATCACCTGCCTTTGTATGTGTGTGTGTGTGTGTGTGTGTGTGTGTGTGTGTGTGTGTGTGTGTGTGTGTGTGTGTGTGTGTGTGTGTTTTGCAGGTTAAAGTATTATGAGGGCTTTCCCGCTAAGTACACTTCCCATTGCCCTACTTTACAAGATCTGCTGATGTCATTCACCATCAGCCCTATAAGTTCTGTGGCATGTGTGATAACTGCGTCATACTATAGTACAAAATAACTAGATAGGTAGGGGTTCTAATCACAATACTGGCAACTGTGATACTGTGTGTGTATGAGAACCATATCCTCTGTGTGTGTTTGGGTGAGAAACATATCCTCTGGGGGTGTGTGTTGTACCATTTTGAGGTGTGTTCCACCCAGTACACTTCCTATTGCCCTACTTTACAAAGCCTGCTGATGTCATTCACCTTAAAAGTACCTGTATAGATTCTTCAGCCCTATAAGCTCTGTGGTGCATGCAATAACTGTTTAATACTATAGTAAAAATAATTAAGTAGGTAGAAGTTCTAATCTCAATACTGGCAACTATAGTACTGTGTGTGTGTGTTTGTGTTTGAAGCATATCACCTGTGGCTGTTGGGTGTGTGTTGATTATACTATTTTAAGGCCTGTTGACTCCCTCTCCATAGCATTACTTTAAAGAGGGAATTAATGGAATCTGCTTTACATGACCGTGTTAAACTATACAGGCCATACCAGTCAACTGTACAGATATATACAGAATAGCCAGATGTTTGCAACCTATATGTGGTCTGTGTCACCTAACAATGGGAATTTATGAACAATCATGACAAATATGTCACATTTACTGTAATGAAAGACATGTCACCATCAGACTTCATACCTTTCTGAAACATCATGCTGATACAAAGTCTGTCACTCTATCACTTGTCCATGTATGTAACAGGAATATATGAGACCAGTTGCTATTTTGGGTGTCCCAAGATTATTTGTTGTAAGAGGTAGTAAGTTATCTCCCCAGCATATAATCTCTGTGGTGCATGTAATGTGTACGTAGCACTATAGTATATACAAGTAGATATGTAAGGGTTAGTAATTTATTGGCAACTGTGTATGTGTTTCTGTATGCATATGCAATGGCTATACCATTATGTGTGCCTCTTCCACCCTGTTAACTCTCCCATTGCCAGCCTAGTTGCAGCCCCTACAGATGTCATTCACCTTAGAAGCACAGCTACTCAGTTTCTAACACAAAGACACTGTGGTGCATGCAATCATCATACCACTGTGTATTGTACATAAACAGATAGATGGTTATCTAATATGAGAAGTGTCAACTTTGTGTGCATATGTGTTTCATTGCATGTCCCCATGCAGCAGTGTGTGTGTGAATCAGGTGGCTCTGCCATGTTAAGGGCCTCTGAACCCACCATTGGCAATCCTAACTGCCCCTGCAATTGTCACCCACTTGAATAGTAGTGGCAGACACTGCAACACTACATTACCTCTGTGGTGTTTCTGTTATGTATCTAGTAGTACCATTTGTAAAACTGGGCATGTAGAGGTTCAGCTATCAGCTGGGGCAGGTCATGAAGGTGTGTAAATGTGTGTGTGTGTGTGTGTGTGTGCGTGTGTGCGTGTGTGTGTGTGTGTGTGTGTGTGTGTGTGTATGTATGTATGTATGTACCAGCATACCTCTCAACCACTCACAGAAAGACATCTGGTTAAAGCCATATGGGAAGCTGGGGCAAACAGCAAACATTGAGCATGCCCTTCACATATTTCTGTGTCACACACATGGGAACTAGATAGCAGAACAGGCCATGCATTTGAATGCACCTTCCAAGGGGGTACGTGTTGTTACATGACAATATCCATCATTAATCTGCAATGTCAGTCTGTCATGATTTTCCAAAATGTTGGCCAGAAAACCACACAAGTTTATGAGAGATGGAAATAAAGTATGTGTCAGACATCAGGACAATTTGCAGACATATGCAGAGGTCAGAGGTATGGCCACCATCTGTACTCATATCTCCCAAGCTTTTACAGCAAGGAATGTTCACAAAGCCATAAATAATGAGGTGACAAAGGCCACTTAATAGGGACAATTTCCAAATATTGCTCCTACAAACTTATAAAAGTGATAGAATAACATGTTTTGCATTAGCATAGATAGCCTGAAAGGTATGGAGTCTGCAACTCATAATGTCTGCCATTATTTTTTTACATCAACCCGCAATGATTTGTCAATGATATGCCAGAAAAACATGAGAAAATGGACCAAAAATATGAGGCAAGAATCTGGACATTCTGTGGAAATCTGTACAGTTGAGAGGTATGTTTGTACCACCCTGCAGGTTGCAGTCCATGTTAGGCAAGGTGTAACCTGTGGCAACAACTGAAACAGTGAAAAGAGGTCCCAAGACTGTAGGACAAGAAACATGTCATACAGTTCTGTACTGATTGCACAGAGTAGTATTGCACATCAGAAGCACATTAATGTTATGAGAAATACTGTAAGCTAAGGTAATGTCACACAAAGAAGGTGTCATAGTAGCAAACCAGAGGAAGTCCAGTGTGCTGTATTTGCCGTGGGCATGCTATGTCCTGCCAACAGTCACATTACTGTAAGTTGTGTGCCACAGTCCACATTTGATAATGTCACACACATAGTGTGTGTCACCTATGTGTGTGCAATATGTACACATGTGAAATACCTGTGACTACCTGGTGCCCACAAGATAGGTGAATCTGTTGGGGTTAAAGTAATGGCTAGGCTAGTGAGGAACCTAGTGCCAGTACTCAAGTCACCTCCTCTGTATGTATGAGTCGGTGGTACTACAGAACACCCAGGTGACATGTATGAAGGCTAGCTGTCTTTGTCAAGGGGTGTGTATGCAAGGTCACACTGTCTGCCCCCAGTGTCCCTCACACATTGTTGCATGCATACACACCTGGTAAACATGCATATGTACAGCTGTACCTTGGCTATTAAAAGGTCACTGTGTTTCCACTCTGCTTTACTCATCATTTGGTAATGTCCACAGGCCCACAGCCTGCAGACACACAGACATCTGGCACACAAACAGAATATAGTATGTGAGACTACAGTCAGTCAGCAGTACTAACAGCAATAGTGCATCATGGCTAAAAAGTTACATACATTTTGATGTGCACCCATAACAATTGCCAGCAGACAGCACCTTACACAGCATTACATTACTACACTGTACTATATTCATCATGTGCCTCAGATCCATATTAGCATGTCCTTGCATTGATGGTATGGATACCAGGGATGTGGAAAAGGATTCATCACATGCACAGGGTGTGGTGTGGGTTTGCCAGTGGTCGAGGCTGGGCCATATGGTTGACATCATGTGTGTGTGTGTGTGTGTGTGTGTGTGTGTGTGTGTGTGTGTGTGTGTGTGTGTGTGTGTGTGTGTCTACAGAGGTGTTGTTTAACTGGGCCATGCAGAGGAGCTGTGTGTGTCTGGTGGTGTCCTGCCTGTAACAGGGATGTATGAGTGTTTGTATACACACAGTCAAGCCATGTGGTTGCCCTATACATGGGGTATATTGGACAGCCATGGACTGTACATGGCAGGATGTACAGTTCACCATCTTTGGCCATGCATATGGGAAGTGGTTCTGTCTGGAGTCTCACTGACACCACCAGGCCCAAGGCCAGATGCAGTACTACTCCCTGATGGTGATTGCTGTCTGCTGGATCTGTGTCCCTGACAGTACTGGCTGGGATCATGTGCCCATGGCCTGCTCCACTGTGGTGTGGACAGCTCCCTCCCTTCAGTAGTGCTGGTGTTACTGCCACTATGGGAGTATGAATGTGCATGGCCACGTGGACTCTCAGCTGATCTTGTTGTTAACCTACATCCACGTGGCTGATGCCCTACTCCCATCACATGCTCAAGCACAGACATTGCATGGTCGAGCAATGACAATATCTCACCCCACTGTCTATCCACTGTCTATCCACGACATCAGCATAATAATGTATGGCATCACCAAGGCCATGGAGGTAGTTACGCATGGCAGAGAGTGTTGCATTCATGACCCTGAGCATCTGTCTGGTGTTGCATTCAGAAAGTGCCTCTGTCTCTGTGATGGACTGAAACATGCATCTGGTGACATCTGCTGTGACACTTGTGACAGGTGCTTGATAGGCAGCAGTCCTCCTTTGACCACCCCTGTCTATCTGCCTGTGTGGGACCTCACCTGCTCTCTGGCTATGGCTAGTGTCTACACTCACACTTGCCATAGTCACCAAACTAGCCTGTTCCATGCCACCACCCTCCAACAGTCCATTATCTGGGTCTGCTAGGGACTGGGTATGTGTGGACATACTGACTGTGTGCAGGGACATTGTGGTTGAAAGTGGGATACCAACCAATAGCAAAGATTCAGCCCCCGACAAACCCACCTGTGCCTCACTATGACCAACATCATCATCAGAGTCTGCAAAGACACTGACATCAGGTTGTGACGGGGAGAGACACCAACCCCCATGTTCACTTGTGAGGGGAAGACAACATATATAAATTAATAACTGCACTATAATGTTTGTTGACACACACACACACACACACACACACACACACACACACACACACACACACACACACACACGCACATAGCCATGCACACACACACATGCACGCACACAGACACATACAGGTGAGGTGGTATGAAGGCATTATACAGACCACATGATTCCTGAATCATGACATGCATGACATACAATCAGACCACAACAGGCACACTCTGGACAGGCCCTCAACAACATGCAGTGCAGCTATGTCCACTTAATGTTGCTGCTAATATGCACCTCTGAGATTCATGTGGAGTGGTAGTAGGTGATGGACCTTCACCTAACACACACTGCACCCATGTACACAATATCAATGTACCCTTGTATAGCACACTGTCAACATCTACAGAAATGTTATAGCTCCTGCGAATAGGCTCCTGTGATGACCACTGTGATGCACTGCAGTTAATCCCACCACAAGTGAACATGCACATATTGCAATATCAGTTATGTACATGGAAAATGCATGCCCTTAAAATGCCTAGGGTATTGGTGAGCCACAGCAAGACATTTCCATACTCACCAGCTTCAGGCTGCTGTTCCCCAGCCAGACCAGAAGGACCTATGTAGTTGTGGGGGTTAGGTATTGTCAGCACACTCACATGTGGCACTGGTACAGGATAAATGATGCATTTCTGAACATGTACAGTGCAAGCTATGATACTACACAATTTGCTGTCATTCACTACAGATGTGCACTTGTGTGCCTTACAAAACCCCACCCACAAATGCAGTTTGACCTGACATATGCATCTAGATACTCCAAGGATGCCAGTATGAATGATACAGTATTGAAGTGATGTCCACTGGGGCCTTACCTGGACGTTCCTCACCTGTTGTCTTTGGGTGCCAGCCACCTCCACAACATAGGTATATATGGTTTCCTGGGGTGTGGTGTCTGCCCCAAGGTTGGTGAGAAACTCCTCTGCTGGTGTCAGTGGGGCTTGTGCAGCAGAACACCCACCTGAGGCTGTATGGTCTCTGGCCACAGGTGCAGCCCTTTGCCGGGCATGGTGGATAAAGTCTGTGGCCCTGTGCCTGACCTGTTCATGGGTTCACCCATGCTGACCCAGGGTGTTCTGTTCTTGCAGCTGCTGCTTGCTCCTACCAAACAGGACTGTGTGATGCAGTCTTACAGCATCGAGTATTGCTTCAGTCTCATGTGTCAGAAAAGTCTGGTTGGCACTGTCGAGGCATTCCACCTTAAAGACATGAACAGGGAAACACATCACAGGACCTCATACATTGTGCACCATTATGTACAGACCCTGCACATCCATGTTTGCTAGCACTATCCACCGGTAACACCCACATCACACCATTGCCAGCTGTCAGCACAGTATGTCTGTGAGTAGTTTCACCATACTGTCATTACAGCATGCATTGCACTCCTGATCCTGATGTTTCATGTTCCCCCAGTGAGGAACATTAATGTGCATAATCCTCCATTCATTGTTCACATCAGATGGCACATTCAGCAGCTGGGGACATCATAGAAGTTCCCTACCAGGGCATACCAGCCCATCAGATGTCTACCATTCACCTATAGGCTATGAGGCCTATCCTCTACCCAGTGTCAAACATACGACCTCAAGATTTACCTCACTCCGGCATGCCAGACAATCACACACCCCACATTGCTGGAGACTGTTGCACGAGTGCAAGTTATGCTCCAGTCTGTTAACACACACACACACACACACACACACACACACACACACACACACACACACACACACACACTCAGCGACCTGGACTGGCCTTGTTGACAGCTTGGATGTGTGTCACACACAATCACCCTGTGCGGAAATGGGCACCCTGTCCACATCAAATAGAGTAGCTACCTACACCTTTGCAGGTGTAACATTGTCAACTGGATGGTTAACAGTACATACACCCTTGGGATACTACCAGTGTCCTTGTTGGATGGGGACATCAGCTTCTCCCTTGCATACACATGGGCTAACATGTGGCCTAGGGATATGGCCGTTCAAGACCCACAGCCTAGTAACCTGGTATGGTACGTGAAATACCATAAGTGAGCTGTCTGCTGTGACAGACTGCCTTGTTATGTGTCCACACACATCAGTGCCATCAACTGTTGGGTGTCCCCTATGGGCAGCATTACAGTACCATGTATTCAAGCCTACATCCCACAAATAGGTGAGTGCTCCTACAGGTGCATGTGGACATTCCAGGAACATCTGAACTATGCAATAACTAATATCAGTGCATATGTGTTGTAGGGTGGCCTCTTCATAGGTGTCTGACATCTTCAGCACCCAGATGTTTGTGGAATGCATACATGTGCCTGAAAGATATCGAGACAAATGTGTATTTCCACACACCAGTTGAACAATACATGATGTTTGTCCACATAGTTTGGGGAATGTGTTTGTAGCATGCCAGACCCCTGGGGAACACTGATGAGTATCTGGTACTGTATCCATTCCCTTACATTGTATGTTCAGTATGTATGCACTGCTACTGACCCAGTGCCAGCATTCACCCACTACTACTACCTATAAATTGCTGTTTTGCTGCAGGGGTCACCAGGTATGCTAGCCATCATTGATGTGAGGCAATCAGATACAGGTGTGGAGTACACACTCACCTAGGCAGAGTATGTCAGGAATGGTGAAGAAAACCTGGGAAATCTGTGAAATAACCCTGTATGATATTATTAGACTGAGAAGAGCTCAATGACGGTTCATGATGTGATATGCCATCTGTATCCACCAGCATGTACTGTCAGTGTGTCACCCCTTCACTCGCCCAATCATTAGGGAGCCCATATACTCACCGCTACCACCAGTAAGGGATGTACACAATGGCATGTTGACAAGTACATGCACATTAAAGTACAATTACCCTTCACAGCACACAGAGGTCACAGTCAGTGTGGGGTTTGTTTCTCCCTCTCTCTCCACTTCCCCAATAACACTCCATGCTGGCACACCTATGAGGTTAACATCCCAGCAGAGCAGTCAGTGTAGAACATCCTCTCAGCCTCTCTGTCCAACCAGTACTTCGGGTCCCTGGCCAAGTAGCTGACACACACTTTGCTATTTGAGTTGTGAATTACACACATGCACACACAAACACGCACACTCCTGTTAAAGTCTGGCACAACTTTGCTACTTATGGGCCCTTCAGTCCAGACTTTAAGGCAGTTCTGACTGCCACAATCCATCTCTTCAACAGGTACTGTAAGGCCCTCAATAAAGGGTGGCAAATCCTACTGTATGATGAACCTATTAGGAAAATGATGTGTGACCAAGACCAAGTCTATTGGAGTGAGCTATACAGTGTTACCCCATGCATATGCAAGTACTCAAAGAGCTGATTTAGTGTTATACAGATCTGACACAATGACAAGGTATAATGATATGTGATAATAACTAATAAAAGAACAAGATAATACTCTATCAATGCAGTAACTACACAGTTCAGACTCACATGGATTTATTTATGACAGCATTGCAGGACAGTCTGCAATACATACAGGAAATGTGTAAAGTACTAGGTGCATAGGTTCATAGGATGATACTAGGCTATTGGCCCAGATGTCCTCATAAGCCTAGCCCAGATTTTTGCCTATGTCCCTTCAAAGTCAGCATCTGTTTTCCCTGTTCAGCTGGGATACATGTGGTATCCTAGGGGTGTATTTTGTGTTTCCCATGCAATCATCCAGCTTCTTCATAAAGAAGGCTAGAGAGGTACTTTGTTAGACATGGGAAGGGAGTGCATTTTACAGTGTATTGTTTGAGACACTAAACTATTCCGCCAACAAGTACTATTCATGTCACAGACAAGGTGAGGGCCTTACATGTGGGTTGCATGAGTGGAATTTGTCTTACAAATATGCAGAAACTCCATCAAGGCTTGTTTGGGAATAGCCTTGTATGCCAGACACATGTCACCTATGATTAGTCTATATGGGACTGAGTAGAGTGACAGGGCTTCTAGCCTATCTGTATATTGATAGGTGTTGCAGACCCTTGACTTTCCTGGTCAGGAACCTCTGTGATCTCTGCAACTACTGCATGTGGTTGGCAAGGTACATGCCAAATGAGTCATTGTACTCTTTAATAGGTCTGATAAGGGAGGAGTACAGGGATGCTATGGCCTCCCGGTTCCTGGATGACATACCCTTACTTGTAAAGTGGGCCATGTAGACAGCCTTCAGTACAATGGTGCCAATGTGGTGGGAAACTGTCAGGTTGCTATCAACCTTGGTGTACAAGTCACCTCATGCCTGACTGCATGCTCAGTACATTGTTATTACTGTCATAACTAGTGTGGATGACATCTACCACAACAGGGATAATGATGCATTCCCTTGCATTTAGTTTGAGGCAATGCTTCTGGTACCAGTCATTAGTTTTGATAAGGGCCACTTGGAGAATGCTCACATCATTAGGGGGATGTAAGACAGTAGCCAGCTTGCAGTTATCTGTAAATCTGGTTAGCAACAGACCACTGGTTTTGTCTTGCACCTCAGAAAAGTATATCTCAAACAGTAGAGGCCCCCAGACAGATCCTTGTGGTACACCACTCTTTAAGGGTCTACCATTAGAGGTGGCTTCCACTACTTTGACTGAGTGGGTACTATCATTGAGCCAGTTAGCTACTCATCTGGTAACATACAGGCTGATGCCTAGCAGTGAAGGCTTATGTATTATGGCCAACTGGGGATTATTGTCAGAGGTTTGGTTAGGTGAAGGTAGGCAGTGTGCGCCGTCTTCCCCTCATCCATGTGTTTGTTGACCACTTCAAAGAAGTTGACCAGGTTTAACAGGCCTGATCTCCCTTTGGCAATACCAAACTGTGTGAGCTCAAGCATTTTGAGGTTGCCAATGTCCATGTTTATAAGGTCCTTGATAATGCCTTCCATGGTCTTGCAGATCAGGCTAGTTAGGCTCATGTGCTTATGACTGGCTGGGTCAGTGGATGTTCCACCCTTGTGTAGAGGGATGACAGTGGCTGTCCTCAGTGCAGATGGGATAACACTGGTACTCAGGTTTGGTTAACTACAGTGTGTAATGCAGCTGAGAGCTCACGCATGAGTTCATGTAGGATGCAGCTAGGGGATGTTATCAAGTCCCATGGAGACATCAGTTTGTTGCCTTTGGGAGGGCATTACGGATTTGCTCCCTGATGATGAGGGAAGGGGGGCAGGTGCTGTGCATGTCCTCCTTTATTGATGGGGGACAGGGTGGTGAGGTTTTCACTTAATCTCTCTGCAGCAGGTTGGCTGTATCTATGGTGTATGTGTATGTGGTGTTATTGACCACCAGTACAGAGCAGATTTGGGTGCTGCCTCTGAGATTGCAGACATATGTGAAGAAGGCATTGTGATTGGCCTTGGTGGATGTGTCCAATTTACACTCAAAGTTAGCCTTAGAGTAATTCACCTGTGACCTTATTTGCTTTTCAGACAAAGGTGAGATGGCTTCCAATTTGGCACCTGCTCCTTCTTGGCCCTGTACAGCCAATATTTCCACCTATTAAGGAGTTTGTGTATTGTTGCTGCCCACCACAGAGATTTACTCTACCTTGGGAGAGGTGATTTTTGTCGGGTCTATATTAGATGATCGAACTTCCAAAAGGTTGACCGTCATATAATCAACACCATATGATCAAACTTTTAAAAGTTCAAACACCTAATAAAAAAATAAATAAACTACACAAATAACCTATCTGAACATTTTAAGCAGGGGGGCAAACCCTCCCTGCACTCCCCAACCCCATGGTCTTTAAATATACCAACTCCAAGATCGCACTACAGTTCAGAGAAAGGAAATCTTCCTATTCCATGCTGTATGGAGATCTCCGTTAAAACGCTCAAACTTTCAAACATTTGATCATATGGTGTTGACCATATGAAACTCAAACTTTTGAAAGTTTGATCAACTAATATAGATCAAATTTTGTCCAGTCAGGTACTGCTGAGTCCATACAGCTATGTAGGTGCTCATATAGATGTTTGGTGTAGGCTTGGACGCAAAGTCATAACACAGTTAAACACTTTTCCAATTTCAACCTAGTAATTATAATCAAACTAGTAATTATTTCTGTTTCAAGGCAATACAACAACCTCTACCTGTAAACATTTATATCTGTTTGATGCATTGAAACAAAGATTATACATTTGTAAAACAAGTACAGTTTATTTACCTGACATTTTACAACTCATGTCTGTATGTTTGAGGCTTCCAGCTACTACTATTAATACCTACATTTGCCCAGGTAATATTTGATATACATTTCTTTTCTTTGTCAGTATGGCACACTGTATTTCCATTCTTGCAGCTCAGTCATACCTCTCAACCTGTTAGTGCAAGACATCTGGACAAAGGTACACATAAATGGGGGACAAAGGCCCAAAAATATTGACACTTTATAAATATTGCTGTAACACACAAACAGTTGATAGGAAAATAGGTTTTGCATTCACAGGAATACTCTAAAGGATATGACATTCAAATGTATGATATTATGGTATGACTTCAGTCTTTACTGATTTGCCAGTGATTTGCCAGAGAAAACACAACTGTATGAGGCACTGACTACAAATATGAGGTAAACATGTGGTCAGTCTGCAAAACTCTGGACAGTTGAAAGGTATGAGCTCAGTATATAACATACAGTTCAACACACACTTCTGCGCCAGTTGTTTACTATGCACATATTCTATATAGGTATCTTACATTTGTAAGACAAGCATATGTATCATATTAGTATTCCCAAGTGGAGTTGGGCTGAGTAGGGAAAGGGGCAGATGCAAGTGTCATAGATTCTTTTCAAGTCTGACTGTGTATGCTGCTATTTACAATATCCCAGATAGCTAGCCTGGCAGTGTCACAGTCAGTATTGTACAACAGACACTCCAGTAGTAGGGATATGTGAGATGACCTTTGCTGGGGTGACTCAGGGGCCAGAGCTGTGATCTATGTCACTGCAGACAGAGACAGCAGAGATGGCTGTAGGTGCTGGACAGCAACATGTCAGTCCAGCAAGTCTTGTTGATACATATTGTTTAAGTTCCTATTTCTCATTATTGCATCCCCCTTCTGCATTACTTTACATACTTAATTGATTGACATACCTGTTATTGTGTTGTAGTGTTTTCTCAGAGTAATCCAGAAGTGTATCTTTCTTTATTCACAGTCTGTCTTTGCATAGAAAGGTTCAGACCTGTTTTGCATAGGCAGCAACTTGCCTTTTGTAGGTAATCCTCATGAGCAGATGATGGTCTGTACACCAATTGGTGTCTCCCACTTGCTAATTGCATCTAGAACAGCTGTATTGTCTTTCCATTAGCCAATGGCATGGCAACACAGTGCTATAATTAAGTACTTCATGTGGGCCTTGACCCTTTTCCTTGCCTGTGAGGAGGATGTTATGAAGGTGTGGGAGTTGCAGCATCACATGGGGGTAGGAGGAAATACTGTCCACTGTTTGGATTGATGTGCTATGTCCACAGTTTTGCATGCTGTGTCTGCATACCTGTTAACCTCTTAGCACAAGAAATGTGGAAAAAGTCCAACAAAATGGAGGACAAAGTTCTAGAATTAAGGACAGATTGTATGTATTGCTGTTATACAGTTATAAACTTGCTAGATTAACAGAGTTTGTCTGGACATGCATGTTCTGTGTGATTTGAAGTCTGACACTGATATGTATATGACATATCTCTCAACTGTTCAGATTTTCACAGAATGTCCATAGATTTGCCTCTTATGTTTGGTGTGTTCCTCATACAATTCTTTTTATGCCAAATCACTAGGATGATCTGAGGATTGAAGTCACAAAATAATGACATCCATTTGTGTTTCAGACTTCATATCCTTCAGAAAATTTATGTTAAAACAAGCCCTGTCACTCCAGCAACATTTTCAGTTTATAACACCCATATTTAAAATATGTCCCTATTTTGGGCCTCTGTCCCCCAAGTATGTCAGGCTTTGTCCAGATTTCTTGTGCTAAGAGGTTCAGCGGTATGGTATATCATTACTTAGTGACTTCACTCCTGCTATCATCCCAGTGATTTAGCAGAATCCCAGAAATTTTATGAGGAAGATGCTATAAATATGGGCCCAAAACCTGGACATTCTATGGAAATCTGTACAGTTGAGAGTTATGCATGTCTGGCCATTGTTAACAGACTTTCAAGACTGTGTAGCAGTGTAATCTGTAAATGTTTGTTGGGCTGAGTAGGGAGAGGGGCAGATGCGAGTGTCATAGATCCTTTTTTATCTGACTGTGCATGTTGCTACAGCTGTTGGTGGTCTATCAGCTGTATATGTTTGTAGGGGCAGACTGAGACATGTCCCTTAAAACCTCAGGATTCCAAGTACACTGTCATTTGGGCAGTATACAGTGTATAGGAGTAGTGTGTGACTGGCAATCAGTATATGCTTGTTATACTGTAGAGGTCAGTTGGCTTACTGGTATGTTGCTTTGACTGTAGTGCAAATGGTTCTTGTTAGAGTATGCTCAACAAGGTATTAAGGTTGAAAGTAATTCTGCTACAAATATGCAACATAAATAAGGTATAAAATAAAACTTGCTTAAATGTAGAAATAGAGTTTAGCAATATGTGATTAGCATCCATACTAATTGACTGTGGCTTGAAAAATAAGGAATTTGCTTAATGGGCATGTTTTGCTACAGAATCGAGAATGTTGGCATTTCACACTGTCAACAGGAAAGCTGACCTCTTACAGACTTAGCAAAAAATGTAAAAAACAGGATGTACGCATTTCACATTGTCAGTAAAAAATCTAACCTGCTTCCTTAAAGAATGGACAACAGGAAAACAATCTGTACGTGTTTGTATCATATGACACTGTTAAGCAAGGAAGTTTGAATGAATATGCTTTCATCAAGTCAGCATTTGCACAAGATGTGTCCTTAAAAGACAAAACCAGTATTATTTCTCTGCAGGATGAAAACATATTTTTCTGTAAACACCAACAAAAAGATGTTTTCATATAAAGACCAAAACAGAATACCAAGGAGAAAAACAGGATGCAAAACCACTATAAAGAAACTATAGCAGATAACATTTTTAGAGATATTTGTGTAGGAACACACATTTGTTTTGAGATAATAGTGCATCTCTCACATCATCCATGCTGTTTGAGAAGTAGGTGAGTTTAAAAAGTCCAGGAATGACATCCAAGACCTCTGTCAAAAATGCATAGGAACCCTGAAGTCAACAGAGGAATCTAATAACAGGCATCATACATCCCTTAAACAATTACAGGCAGAAATGATAGACCTTAAACAGCGTTTGAAGAAAAGGAAGAAGAATTAGATGAATTAAGAGAGACTAACCTACAAAATACTGTCTTCATATCCCAACTTAAGGAAGATTTAAAAAATACAAAACTAGTCCAACTTATAGAATAGGGACGGGGAACCACTACAGATTTATATATACAGTCTAGGTTATTACAGAGTTTACTACAGTGGAATGATAAAAAAGGCATATTTTATAACATGCTTGCATTTGAAGAATGGGTGGTATATACAGCAGGATCTGGTATTTGGGCAGATGCATTACTTAGATGTTCCTGGATTTTCATTCCCAAATGCTTTAAAACTTTCATTCAGTTAAAGCAAAATGCTTATCAGTTAAACCCTAAAGTAAGATGTATGACAGCTGTTCTAATGGTATTTACACAAGGGCAGCTGCTCACAGCTAAGTTATTAGATAATTTCAAAATTACTATCACCGATAAATTAATAAAACAAAGAGGACATTTTAGGCTTGCCTTTCAAATCATATATCAAAAATCAGACAGAGACATGGGAAAAAGAGAAATACAAAATCAGTTAATACATTGCTTCTTAGAGCAAGTAAAAGAGGTTCCAGGGGATATTAAATGTATCTATGAAGAAAATTCTGATACCCTCACTGATTTGGTACAAAAATTAATGAGGGGATGGACTATGGCTGATGATGGGACAGTCAGGAATTCCTTCTATGTGGCACACCTCATCACTAAGGGCTTTTCATCGAGAAAAAAGGAGGTCATTGTCCCACTGTACTTGTCCCTCATTAGACCCATTATAGAATACAACGCCCCATTTGGTATGTACCTCTCAAGACATCTGCAACAACTGGAAAGGTCGCAGAAATACCTCACTAAAAGAATCACAGGCCTAAAGCAGATGCCCTATGCTGACCACCTTAAAAAACTCCAGCTGTACTCTGTCGCATATTGTCTACTCAGAGGTGATCTCTGCTTAACATACAAGGCCATGTCAAACCCAGAGCTGTTGGACATGCTACACTTAAAGAAATCCTAATCCCTCAGAGCCACATGCTGCAGGGATCTAAACCTTGTCATCACAATAAACAAAACATGCTGGAGGGATAGGTTCCTGACCCAGAGACTCCCCAGACTCTGGAATAGACTGCCCATACATGTCAAGCAGAGTGCCTCTTTAGCCCTCTTCAAAAGGAACCTTGACGGTTGGATGGGAGAAAGGAAATTCATCTCAGGGATCACGTCAGTCACCCTGCTAGACAGGGGTCCAGGGAAGTAAATAGTGTGGGAAGAAATAGCCAGGGAATTGTTATGGCTAGGCTTGTATAGGCCCTAGGGCTGATAGCCTAGTACCAACCTATGAACCTATACTCACGCCATATCTTTGCATTTGAAGATGATAGTGAGCCATTTGAGGTAATTGGTGAAGTAAAAAATAGGAGAAGGCAATGGTGGTGTGACCAACCTCCAGCAGAAAGATCTGCATCTGCACCATCAGCTCCTGCCTTTATGTCTATAGCAGCAAGATCTGGCACAGGTACTGAACAAAAGGCACCGACATGCTTCTTTTGTAAAAATAATTAGATATGTTAAGCACAATTGTGATCATTACAAAGCCTGGCATAAAAAAGAAGGAAGAACAGGGGTGTTTCCAAAAACAGAGCCAAAAAAATTACAAGAAAAGTCAGAAAAGCAGGATTATGTACAAAAACCTTACAATATTGGTAAAAACAGCTATAAGAGCCATCAGTATGCAGGAAAAGGGGAAGTATGCCCTGTAGATTTTCAATCAGTTTTGCCTGTAAATCTGAAACATATGATAGAACAGGCAGAGGGAATAGCTAGGCAACAGTTAAGAAAAGATTGAAAAGCCTAAATATGTAGATAACTCAGACACAGAGGAAGATAACAAGCAAGAACATGAGGTATGTCATATTGCATTTGACAATAAAAGGGAGGATGAGTGGATCTCCTTACAATAGGGATGTGCCACCCCTACTTTGGTATCTTTCCTGACTACTTTTAAAAAGGGTCGCGATGGATGACCACTGATTGATATCTGGGTAGAGGGGTCACTGTGGAAAATGTCTTATTAGACCCAGGAGCTGCAGTATCTCTCACAAACAGAAAGTTACCAGCAAATCCTATAAAGAAGGTTTGCATTTCAGCATTTAATGGCACAGGATGCTATGCAGTGAGTAGCCAAAATGTGGACATAAAGTTTAGCCAAGAGGGACAGACATGGAAGGGTGCATTTTTAATGCGTCCAACTTACTCAATTACCATTATTGATATGGACATTCTAGGGCCTTTGGGCACAGTAATTGATCTACCTAATGGAATCCTGTGGATAGGATACAAGCAAAAAGGAGAGGGAGGGCAAATTACAGGTTTCTATGCAATCTCTATGCATAAAAATCCTGACAAACCTACAGGATATGTGAATACAGACAGTGAGGATGTGTGGAAGCATTTACAACAGCAATTACCAAATCTGTGGTCCAAGGGTCCCAGTGATTGTGGGAAACTAAAAAGCCCAGTAGGGGTAGGAAGTGATCAGGACTATATACCACCTTTTCAAAAACAATATCCTATTCCTAGGGAGGCAGAAGAACATATGGAAAAATGTATTGCAAAATGGGAAAAGGAAGGGATTATACAAAAAGGCAACAGTCCTACAAATTCACCAACCTGGCCAGTAAAGAAAAAAGATGATAGTTATCATCTTGTTATTGATTTATGGAAGGTTAATCAATATACTGCTCCTAGAGCACATTTGATTCCAGGAGTCCCAGAGTTGACTGCACATATTAAGCCACAAAGTAAGTGGTTTACCCTAATAGATTTAGCACATGGCTTTTTTTGCAGTACCACTCAGAAAAAAAGATTGGCCACAATTTGCCTTTACATTAAAAAAACAGTAATATGTCATAACAAGGTTACCACAAGGATTTCAAAATAGTCCAGTTATTTTTCATCAGATAGTAGGATCCATTCTACAACATTTGGAAAAGGATGATTCAGTGTTAAATTACATTGATGACATTTTGATTCAGTTAGAGACAGTGGAGGAGCATGTATGGCTTCTTAAAAGAGTTTTTCATACTCCACATTAGGCAGGGTTTAAGGTTAAAAGTGAAAATATTCAGTTCATGTCACAAGAAGTCAAGTTTCTAGGTACTATTATAAAACCAACAGGAAGGTCTCCTTGCCCTATGCATGTGCAAGGCATTTTACAAATGGAAAAGCCACTGACTATAGCAGACCTGCTGCTCCCCTATACAAAATGTTACAGGAACAAAAGAACTCCACCTTTTTAGAGTGGGGACCCCATGAAGAGGAGGCATTTTCACAAATAAAAGTAAAATTAGCACAAGCTACAGAATTAATACTACCCACACCAAGGTTACCATTTGTGCTACAAGCAGCAGCAGGGAAAAAGACACTGTCTGTGGTACTACTATAGGAATGACCACATGGTAGCAACAATAGAATGGAAAAAACATTACGTCCAATCACTTCCTGTAGTAGAAAGATGACTCCAGCAGAACTGGGCTACCACCCATGTATACAGCAATTATTAGCTATTTACTGGGGTATTAAACAGACTGAGTAACTAACTGTATTTCCAGCATTATAGTACAAACACCACATCAAGCAGTAAAAGCTCTGATAGACAATTTTGAAATGAATAAAATTACAGATGGTATTAGTCAGGCAGTCTTTGCAAAATGGATGGCACTTTTTGGAATGAAAACTGTCACTATACAGACAGGACAAATACTATTTGTCAAATCATATGGGATATGAAGGAAAACAGCATAACTGTTTAGAAAAGATAATGTCATCTGATGTGCAATTTTTGGCATCTGATTTTGATCACTTTAAGCCATCCATCTTTGTGGATGGAGCATGATGTTGGGACCAAAGCAGATACTGGACAAGATTTTCCATAGTTCCAGAGAATCCACAACTGGGTTCTCCCAAACTAATCAAGTTACCAGGACACATGTCAGCTCAAAGAACTGAACTGGAGGCAGTACTATATGTGCTAAAGTATTACAACCCTGCTAACATTTTTTTCAGATAGTGCTTATGTAGTAAATTCTTTAAGACTGCATATGGATACCTGGGTAAGGCGAGGATTTTTGGATAGTGGAGGTAAGCCATTATGGTATGCTGAAGTATTAAAAGGTATATATAAAGTTATAACAATGTCAAATCAAGAGGGACAGTATAGCATCTTAAAAGTAAAAGCACATCAAAAGCCAACCAGTGAAACTTACAGGTTAAATGTGTTAGCTGATACTTTGGAAAAAACAAGCAGCACAAAATGGAAAAGAACTTCCAGAATATGAGTATGACAGTGTACATGTTAGTGTCTTAAATGAGTTCAATGTAGAGTCAGTAGAAAAAGACCTTGTAAATATACAAACACAACAGGGCTTAAAAGAAGAAACTGATCAGTGCAGACTAGCGGGTATACCACTAAAGGAATACTATGTATACACTACCTCAAAGGGGTCACAATTGCCATATGTACCATTTCAGCTGGCATGCCAGTTGGTCAAGTTAAATCACCAAATATTGGGACATGTAGGAGCTGATAAGCTATGGGCAGTTGTAAAAGAAAAGTATTGGAACCCAAATTTAAAAAAGGACTGCAAGCTAATTGTAGAAGAATGCTTAATCTGTCTGCAGGTAAATACTAAAAGCAAAAGACCTCAGTTCTATTGGGTGCAGCCAGCAGATGGGCCATGGTATGCAGTTCAAATGGATTATGCAGGTCCTTTGCCAACAGCAATGGGAGGTTATAAATACCTACTGGTAGTAGTGGATGTTTTTTTTCAAAATGGGTAGAAGCAATTCCTACCAAAACAATAACGGCAAAAGCAACTGCAGAAACTTTATGGAAAATATATTTTGCCATTGGGGATGGCCACGGGTCATAGAGTCAGACAATGGCCCACAGTTTGTTAGTGATCTCATTAAACAAATTTATAATTTGTTAGGCATACAGCAAAGGTTTCATGTACCATACCATCCACAATCAAATGGCATTGTAGAACATATGAATCAAACATTAAAAGAACGTCTAAAAAAGGCATGCTTAGAAAAGGGCAATACATGGCTGCATCATCTGCCTGGTATTTTAATGGGTATTCAAGTGACACCAAACAGCAAAACAGGTATTTCCCCATATGAAATAATGACAGGCCCCAAAATGCCCATACAATTACCTTTTGATCCAGATATACCTAATGGTAGGCCCATGCTAGAAGTCATCAAACATCAGGAATGGCTAAAACAACTTACTACCATATGTGGCTATAATGTAAGGGAGCAGGCATTCCATCTATGGAAAAAGTTGCCAATATTACCAGCTAAAGAAAACCTTCCCTGCAGAACAAATGTACTGGTAAAAACATTCCAAATGGAAGGACTATGGGCTAGCAATTGACACGGCTTTTTTGAAGTAGTGGAACAAACTGGACCATTAGTGTATAAAATCAAAGGAAAAAAGAAAAATAGAACAATGGTGGTACATAGAGATCAAATAAGAATGATCAAAAACAGTGAGCGAGCAATGTAAATCTGATTGAGTATTCTCTTGTAGGCTTCCTACAGAAACAAACATAATGAAATTGACATAGTTTAAAGTACATCCTTTTGGAAATCCAGTTTCAGAAGACCAAAGGCAAAATCAATCAACAATGGAAATTTTATTTAAAGGATGTTTTTTTAAAGCAATAATAGATGTCATATTAATTATCATTGTATTGCTTAGCATTAAATTGCATTTACAACCTGTTAATAAAACCATAAAATTACATAAAAAAGAAAGTAAAGAAATGTGGAAAAGTGAACAAGACTGGTCACCGTCTTTTAATACCTTTGTGCAAGACAATGTTGGTATGCAAAAAGCATGAATGTTTCTAATTGTTGGGTATGTAGTTTAATACCAAAAATAACAGGAGTCATGCTTTTAATACCTATTCCACTAAATTCCCTTAGTAGTTGGAGCATATTAATAAATGAGACAGGATACCAAGTCATAAATGTACAGCTACATAAACAGGAGTACAGTTATCTGCTATAGTGCAGGGAATTGCATGTTTCCAACAAAATGGAACTGTTCCAGTGGGTAATAGTAATTGTGTTCAAATAATTGAAATGATAAACTTTCACAACCACGTGGAGTATTTTTTCATAGTTTTCCTATGTTAATACCAATTAAGGGTCAGTTAATATTACATGACACAGCAGTGTTTCCTTTTTCACAAAATGATAAAAAATGAGTGTAAAATCAATATTACATGTTGGTGAAGTAAAACAGATAAAAACATTACAGTTGTACATGATAAAACTCATACTATGGGGCAAGTAAATGGCAGTCTGGTAAAAAGCTGTGTTGCTCTGTCAGATGGGTTATATTACCTCTGTGATAAATATGCATATAAATGGTTACCAAAAGGATGGGATGGAACCTGTTATATAGGTTTAGTGGTACAATCAATATATCATGTAAAAGAGTTATCAAAAAGAAGCATTAGAAATGCAAAAAAGAAAAGGGATACATTACCTGTGATTGAAAGTCCAGAAAATCCAGTAGACACCTTAGCTACATCACATATCCATCATCAAAATCTTGATTATATGAAATTAAAAGATATGGATTTAGGAGATTATGTAATCTCTGGAGCAGGTATTTTCCCTTGATATGGGGCTACAAAAGCCATCTGTGAGCTGAGTAAACTATCCAAACTAGTTGAGGTATTGGCAAATGCCACTTTCAATGCAGTCCTTGACATTACTGTTGAAATGACAGCTATACAAACTATGGTTTTACAAAATCAAATAGCATTAGATTACATACTAGCATCCCAAGGTGGTACATGTGCTTTAATAGGAGAACAATGTTGTACATTTATTCCAGGGAAAACAGAATTTGTAAAAGCACATTTAGAAGTGATTGCGCAAGTGTCTCAACATACTACAAAAAAAATGGAATGATGATTGGAGTGAATGGTTTAGTAGTCTATTTCCAGGATGGACAGGAAAGATCATTATATTTCTTTTATTGTTGTTGTAGTGCTTGGTTGTATATTATTTACATATATTAAATTCTGCTTAACAAGAGCTAGTCAAGTTACTGTTGTTAATTGTCATAATGAGAAAGTATTACCAAATAATGCTGAATTTGTATCCCTGGTTTAAAATAAAACAAAAGAGGGAATTGTTAGAGTATGCTCAACAAGGTATTAAGGTTGAAAGTAATACAGCTACAAATATGTAACATAAATAAGTTATAAAATAAAGCTTGCTTAAATGTAGAAATAGAGTTTAGCAATATGTGATTAGCGTCCATACTAAATGACTGTGGCTTGAAAAATAAGGGATTTGCTTAATGGACATGTTTTCCCATAGAATCAACAAGAATGTATGCATTTCACACCATCAGCAAGAAAGCTGACCTCTTACAGACTTAGCATAAATGTAAAAAAACAGGATGTATACATTTCACATTGTCAGTAAAAAAGCTAACCTGCTTCCTTAAAGAATGGACAACAGGAAAACAATCTGTACATGTTTCTATCATATGACACTGTTAAGCAAGAAAGTTTGAATGGATATGCTTTCATCAAGTCAGCATTTGCACAAGATGTTTCCTTAAAAGACAATATCAGTATAATTTCTCTACAGGATGAAAACATATTTTTCTGCAAATGCCAGCAAACAGATGTTTTCATACAAAGATCAAAATAGAATACCAAGGAGAAAAAAGGATGTAAAATCACTATAAAGAAACTCTCGCAGATAACATTGTTAGAGATATTTGTGTAATTTGTTCTGTGGTAATATTGTATCTCTCACATCATCCATGCTGTTTGAGAAGTAAAGTAACACAGTACCTGAAGCTGTAACAGTAGTTTGTGTGATTTGTTATAAAAAGTTATTTATTGGTTACTGTTTTTAAAGTGACAGAGTTTGGTGCTGCATCAGTGTACATTCTGCAAGTTTCTGTGGGCAACAGACTGTAAATGCAGTTATAACTAGACTTTGTTTTGAGCAGAATCCAGCATATGGGTTCCCTTCAGAATCTCAAACTACTGAAATCTTGAATTTCAGTAGCTCGAGACCAGAAGGGCGAAAGTGCAGAATACCAAAACCCCAAAAGCGTGAAATTAAAAATCCTGAAGTTTGGCGATTTTGAATTAGCAGTTCTGGTGTTGTGGTGTGTGAGTGGGTGGTTGGAGATGTAGGTAAGTGTTTGTGTTTTATGGGTTTTGGGTAGGGTTTAGTGTGTGTCTGTGTGATTTGTTAGTGTGATGTGTATGTGTGTGAGGGGACTGTAGCTTGTGTGGTGGTGTTTTTGTGTGTTTGTCTGTGTAGTGCAACCTCAGAGTTAGTATATTTAAGTAGGGGGGGTGCAGGGGGGCTTGCCCCCCCTGCTTGTATGTAGGGTAGATTTTGTATGTGCAGGGAGGTGTATGTTTGTGTTTGTGTTTGTGGTATGTTTAGTGTAGACGTCGTGATTTTTAAATTTCACGCTTCTGGGGTTTCAGGTTTATGGATTTTTGGCTTCATGGTCTCGAAATACTGAAATTCGGGATTTCAGTATTTCGAGATTATGAAGTGAATCTATATATATATATATATATATATATATATATATATATATATATATAACAAGCACTATTAGCAGTCGGATGCACCTCACTTCCCAAATGTTGAAGAACACGACTCCAATCTAAAAAAAATCCACTTTAATAATGGAACAAAAAAGAAAGAGAAACAGATCATGGTTGAGCGCTTTCTTCCCCTTATCCAGGGATTTCATCAGAACTGTTTACCATTTTCAAAAACATCAATTTAAATACTCTATTCCTGACATCACTAATTAAACTACATACAATATAAATTAATTTCTATTAATTAACAATTCTTATTATATATCATAAATATAGTGTCGACATAAAAACCATTTACAAATGTGCTGTAAAAATGTTTAAAATAAATCAAAACATAATATAATGTAAACATTCTATGTAACCAATTTCTATTTTACCATAGCTTTATTGACCAAAATGGGCTTCAGGGAAATAACTTCGTATAAACCTGGTGGGTAGCAGGCTCTCAACTTAACCCACCATATAGTTTCCCTTGCCTCTATATAGTTTCTAAAATCCCGTCTCCTGGGGTTAGGTAAAACCTTTTCTAAAATAGCAAAACAAAAACACCTGTGAAGTTGACACATCCTATAGAATGTTTGTATAATGCATTATTCACATTTTGAGTTAAAATCTGGTAATAATGCTCATAAATCATGTCCCTCAAATGTTGTTCTGTCTTCCCAGAATATCTTGAACAAGTCTTGAAGGGATGGAGTGAGAGATACAAACTCTTTTTAGGGATTCCATTTTTGGTCGAGAATAAAGGGATGATGGAGGAAAAAGACACTAATAATAGGTTTGAGAGAGCATTAGTTGTGCCATTTGGAGAGAAGGCACATGAGGTCACGAGCATCATCGAAAAGAACTGGATAATTCTGAAAAGCAACCCTAAGCTTTGGTCCATTGTAGGGACAAAACCTACTTTTGTACACAAAACAGGTACGAATCTTAAGAAGATGATTGAAGGTGTGGTAAGGGATTATGACATTATGAAAAATGGTACCACAAAGTGTGGGACATGTTCCCAATGTAAACATATATATGACAAAAATAATATTACTTTGGACAACATTTTAAAGTCAAAGTTATGGTTTAGAAAAGGGAACTGTCAGAGTAAAGGAGAGGTGTACCTGGCTTTGAGCAAATCCTGCCCATCATTTTATGTCGGGTATATGAAAAGGTTTTACCTAACCCCATGGGAGGGGATTTTAGAAACTATATAGAGGCAAGGGAAACTATATGGCAGGTTAAGCTGAGAGCCTGCTACCCTCCAGGTTTAAACGATGTTATTTCCCTGAAGCCCATTTTGGTGAATAAAGTTATGGCAAAATAGAAATTGGTTACATAGAATATTTACATTCTATTGTGTTTTGTTTTATTTTAAACATTTTATAGCACATTTGTAATTTTTTTTTATGTTGACACTGTATTTATGATATATAATAAGAATTGTTAATTAATACAAATTAATTTATATTGTATGTAGTTTAATTAGTGATGTCAGTAATAGAGTATTTAAATTAGTGTTTTTGAAAATGGTAAAAGGTTCTGATAAAATTCCTGGGTAAGGGGAAGAAAGTACTCAACCGTGATCCATTTCTTTTCCTTTTTTGTTCCATTATTAAAGTGGAGTTTTTTTTAGACTGGAGTCGTATTCTTCAATATTTGGGAAGTGAGGTGAATCCGACTGCTTATAGTGCTTGTTTTATGTTTTTAGTTCGAGTCTACACTATAGGCTCTAGTTTTTTAGTTTTTGGACATATATATATATATATATATATATATATATATATATATATATATATATATATATATATATATATATATATGTTGTGATGGGGAGGGTGTTGGGAATCAGGTGCCCATGTGCCCCCAGATGGAAACAGTGGGTCTGAGGTCCCCACCCATGTGCAGTCAACACAGCCCCTTCACGGCCCCAAAGGTGGCTGTGCTGGGGGCTGGACAACAGGGGACATATATATATATATATATATATATATATATATATATATATATATATATATATAAAACATTAGTTTTTTTCCCTAATGTTGAATGACCATCCTGCATGATATATTTACTGAAGCATTCCTAATTCGCACAGCTCATGTGGAGTAGTGGTAGCTTCTGTGACTGGATTGCACAGGGTCCTGGGTTTAAGATTTGTCAGAGATGTGTATTTTTCCCTTATGTTAAATGACTGTAATGCATAATATGTATGTAAAAGCATTACAATTGCTCACAGCTCATATTGTGTAGTAGTTATGTTGCTCTGATGTAGTACATAGGGTCCTGAGTTTGGGACCTGCCAGGGTGATGATTTTGTTTCTTGGCAGAGCAGGGGCTGATGGAGAGTTTTAAGCAGTTTTAAGTGGGTTTGCATAATGCTAAGCTATGTCAAGATGCTTTTAGTCCATTTTGGCTTCACTTAGCACTGCTTATTTCTGCTTAAATCCACGCTAATTTAAAAAAAAAAGAAAAAAGGGTGATAGGAAAGTGGTGAAATGGGGGAAAGCAGGGGGAAAACAATGTAAAAGGCAGCTAGGGGGTTGCAGGATGGGTGTAGGAAAGGACCATAGCTGTCCATTTCTTCTACTGCAACAGCTGTGCATTTGTACAGATTTTGGAGATGAATTTGGACCCTCAAGTCCCAGCGAGAGGGGTGAGGACAACAGAAATGTGTTGTCAAGTCAATTGGACCACATTAGATGTGTCCAGTAGACATATATGTGAAATGGATAGCTATGTATGGGGCAATATTTTTTTGTGGGTAATAATTCCCCCCTTTTTTTAAGGTGAGTGTGGGATGTTGGGGAAGGTTTGTAGGTATATTTGGGGAGGTAAGTCGGGTAGGAGAGGTTGCTTTTGCAATCAGACAAAACAGACAAAACAGCAGACAGAGGCAGTGTATGACACATTAGGGGTAAACACCTTGGATGGGGAGGGTGGTTGGGAATCAGACTCCCATGTGCTCCAGATGGAAACAGTGGGACTGAGGTCCCCACCCATAGGCAGTCACCACAGCCCCTTGAAGGTCCCAAAGGTGGCTGTGCTGGGGGTGGACAACAGGGGCAGGCTGCCCTTCAAGGAGCACCAGTCTGCCCTCGATCTGGCTCAGCCTTCCATCCAACTCTGAGCAGATAACACTGCGCACCATACACCGGAACTTGTTGCAAGTGATGGATTCTTCTCAGTGCCCGTGCTCGGGGGGGGGCCCATCCCCTGAGGCAGTTCCACCTGAGGGTGGTGCAGGACCAGCGGAGGAAGAAGTTGTTGGTTAGGTCCCAGATATGCTGGGGCCCAGTGCCATGGCCAGATGAGGCAGGACAGGCAGATCCACTGGAATCCGCCTTCCCGAATGTGCTATGGTGTTGCGGTTTTCCAAAATGTATTGGTTAAGCATGAACAAAATATTTCAAAATTAGTTATAACAGCATGCATGGGTGTTCCAATTAATCCAGAACAATAGATATGAAACAGTTGTATAGTAAACAGAACACATAATAAATAGAACAACAGTAAGCATTGTAACAGCATGCCAGTTACATTGACGGCAGTAGGTCACCAGCAATGGTATTTAAATGAGGTATGTTAATATGTAACCAATTAACTATATGAACAATAATAGTACACAAGTCCCAACATTAGATGTTGAGAACAACATACCCATAGTATATGAATAATAAGTATTGATGCAGATAAGGGGGGAGTCCATTAACAACTGAAGAGGCTTCTATTTTTCACAACTGTACTGCCCAGTACTCTACATGTCTGCCCTCACTTTACAACTACCTGTGTCCCGTAGCTTCTGTAGCACATACATAACTGTTGAACTGTCAACCTGGAATGGTATGGGACACACTGTGAAAACTCTGGGTACATGACTAGAGGAAACTCATACATGTCAGAATACAGAGTTACATATATGATGAAGAAGGCATACTCTGCACTGATGTTGTGTGAGTGTGGTACTGGCATATTTTGCCTGCATGCATATCGGTGTCCAAGGTTATTGGCATAAGTGAGCACTAGGTGTGACAGTGTAACACTTGACAGACATGTATCATGAAGAGTGCATGGTGTATGTACCTATCCTGCTGTCATTTGCAGGCATGGGGTTGGACAGTGCAACAGTTGTACACTGTTTATTAGTATACCCTTCATACAGCTACTATAAACATTTCTTTACCTGTAAGACCTGTGGAGAAAATATCGGTTAACACTACCTGTTTCTACAAATATTCAATATTTCTTCAGTGTAAATATGCACACATCTTAGTACCACTCCATGGATTCAAACCATGGTCTGGGTGGGCAAAAAAGAGAAACAATGTTATTTCTCATTATACTGAGCTACTGGTGAACTGCTTCCCTTGCTTGACTGGTTTCTCCCTAATACTCTCTTGGTTAAACAGTCTGACTTTGTAATCTAAGTGTAGACTCACCAAAGACTGTGGTGACAGTTGAACATACCTTCCTGAGATTCATGCATGACAGATAGTTAGTGTACTGTGTATTAATCCTTTGAAATAATACAATCTGAAATGCAAAGGTTAATACAAGGCAATGCTGCAGGAGACACACTATAATACATTACACATTACTATTCAAGGTTCTGATGTTAGTCCAGGACATATTTCATTTATATCTTGTTTTACACCTCCACAATCTACAGTTTTGCATAAGAGCTGGTTCTCAGAGCAACCTGAGTTAATGCATGCTGCCAAAGCCATATTTGCTGTGAAGAACTTGTACTCATTCTATTTCAACAACAACATACCAGAGTAAACACAACAGTTTGTGGTATAAATCTTTATTTGAGTAACATGACACAGTGCTTTATTACATTTGCAATTCTACTTTCAGTAGTACTGCATATCCTGTAGATCAATATTGGTCTGACAAACTTTATTTATTCAGTACACTCAGAACACACTATACCTACTGTCAGTAAACAATGTACTCCTTCTTAATTATTGCACTATATATTGCAAAATACATCTGTACTCACCAGCCTCTTGATGCAACCTTGCCAGTCTGACAGCATGGGTCTCCACATTGCTAGCTCTCACCTCTGCAGCTGTCCTGAGCATCTTGGATCCACTGGGCTAAGATTGCTCCCTTCCTATGCTTTAGGTCAGAATAATGATGCTGTACCTGCTCACCAGTTCGGGGGATTCCAGTAGCACTGGTGAGTTCATGAGCCAGACAGTCCCAGGCCTCTGTTTTGTACTGTGAGCCCTGGTACTGGCCCTGCAGCAGTCTGTCATCATGGTATTCAACAAGGAGCCCCAGCCATGACCCCAGACTCCAAAATGCCCCAGCACTGCACCCAAAAGCGTGCTCCCTCTCCAATGCCAGACATAGTTCCTGCAGAGATCAAACTACAACAGGTTCTAGTTGTATTTCTGCCTGCGCAGTTTAAATGAGGCCATATTCCTGCCCTTTTCCATCATTGGACCATTTTGAAAATGTTCAGCACAGCTCACTGGTGTGCAAATCTGCTAAGCTGAGTTAAGCATTGCTTAAAGGGGTAAATGTTGAGCTGGGCTGAATACTACTTAGAATAGACTTCTAAGCAATGCTCAAACCAGCTAAGCAGGGATGGCCACTGCTATGTATTGCTCATTTGCAGGTCAAAAAAAGTTTTGAATTGGACATTAATTACTCATTACTGACATATTATTAAGTGTATATATTTTACTTTACATGACATCCCCTATGTGCTTTCATGACATTACCTCGGGGTGTGACTGTACTGTATGGGACACTTGTGCTTACATGGGAGTTTGACATCATATATCCACTGACACTGCAATTTTGGACCAGCTACAATACCCTGGTTAACAAATATCAATTACTACATCATTTAAAATAAAAAAACTAACAATGCTTTCCCATGTAAAAATGAATGGTCTATCTTAGTATTTGAACTGTGAACTACTGCACACAAAGCTGGAACTCTAACAACTATGCTAAATCTCAGTTAAAGAGTTTAGTTATACATTTGTATTTAGCTCCTATGAAATGTTTAAGCAATGCTGAGTAAAGCCCCGTGATACACAAACCTGCTCAGCTATGCTTAAACTTCAGTTATAATGAAAAAAAAAATAATACAACCATTTCAATTACATATATTAATACTAAAGCTGATTTATATTTGGCAATGCACCACCTGTCATTCTATCAACTTTCTAAGTCTGTATGAACAATATTTTTTAAATTTGTCCAATTTTGGGACGTTTGTCCCACGTTTATTTCATGGCTTTATCCAGATTTCTTGATGGAACAGGTTGATGTGTGTGCATACCTCTCAACTATCCAAATTGTCGTAGACTGTCCAGATGTTTGGCTCATATTTTTGTTGTGTTCCTCATAAAATTCATGGTTTTCTGCAAATCAGTGGGATGATCTCAGGACTGAAGTCACTAAATACGATGTCGTAGACTGTCCAGATGTTTGGCTCATATTTTTGTTGTGTTCCTCATAAAATTCATGGTTTTCTGCAAATCAGTGGGATGATCTCAGGACTGAAGTCACTAAATAATGGCATACATTTCAGTTTCAGACTTCTAATCCTTCAGAAATTGTATGTTAAAACAAACCCTGTTACTCTATCAACTTTCTAAGTTTATAAGAGCAGTACTTAAAATATGACCCTATTTTGGGACCTTTGTCCCCCCATTTTGTTGGACTTTGTCCAGATTTTTGGCACTAAGAGGTTGATAGGTATAGGTGTGTGTGTCTGAGGACAAAATTGTACTGTAAAGTGCCGTATGACATTTTGACAATGCAGGGTGTGTGTTACAGTTCCTGTCACACACCCTGCACATCCCATTCACAATCCTGCTTTCAGTGTCCATGGACACTGAAAGCATTGAAATGTGCCGTATAGCACTTTGACAATCAGGGGCTGTGTTACAGCTCCTGTCACACACCCTCCACATTGCTTCCCACTCACAATCCTGCTTTCATTGTCCACGGACACTGAAAGCATTGTAATGTGCAGGGGAGCATGTTACAGATCTGCGAACACTACTGCAACATTCCCCCATGCACTCATTCTGTGTTCATGTCTGTAAATCCATCTCAGTAGCCCACCTTTATTAATATGTAAAGTGTGCTACAGAGAGGGGGATGCGGATGTGGTCACCATTCACTCTGTGTAGGAATAACACTATTACTAGTTCATTGTATCCTGGCCACTGTCTATTTCTATTTCAAACATATCCAGAATATATTTTTTGATCTCCCATCATCTGATTGAGATTATGTTTATATAGGATTAAAGATGGGCTTTCTGAGCATAAATATTTAATAATATCCAGAACAATGTGTTTAATAAAATAATAATATTTAGTTTATGTCATTAGTTCTCCGTTAAAATAGTTTAAAAAAGATATTGGATTCTGAATCCATTATTCTAACACCTCTATGCTGACTATTTTCTGCCTGACATGATAAAGTCAGCACTTATACTTTCACACCATGTTCTAACTGAAGAGCTAAAAGATATAAAGAAACAGTATAGTCTTTATTATATAAGTAGTTTAATCATACACATTGATAAAATAAACAGGTGAAGAGGTATTATATCTAACTATTTATATCTGGAACATTTCTTTAATATTTATTTTAAAACAATTTAGCTTCTACTCACTGCTTTGTAATATTTAGTATTAATTAGTACTAAGCTAAGCTGTCTGCTAAAGCTCTGCCTACTCCCTGCCTTTTCATTAATGTTCCAGTCACTACATATTAAGAGTTTGTGGTTGCTGATTAAAAGTAATATCTGAAATTCCCATTATTCATATTTAAATAGAAGTTGATCCTGAGTATAATTAAAGCATTATTTAATGGTCTATATCTTCTAATTTTGAACTTTTGTCCATGTGAAGATTATAGGACAAACCGTGCTGTCAGGACATTTACATCCATGGTGGGAGATTTAGCATAGCTCAAGTGCAAGACTATGCAAAAGCTCCAACATATAACAGCCTTTGCTCGTGTTAGTTCAAATATTCTTGAGAATATACATTAACAGTCTTACAGTCACCAATACGTTCATCTTTCATCCTGAAAGCAGTGATTGTTGCTAGCCATCCAGATTGTTTCTCTCCCATCAGAAACTCCCCTCCAAGTCAGCCTCAATCAAACAAGAAAACAATACCAGCACCCATCAGTCTATTCACAATCACCAAAAAGCATAGAGTATTGCACATATCACAAACATCCTATCCCAGCAAAAGCTCATCAATTTCTTCATGAAAACAGCTCATTATTTTCAGCACTATTCCCCAGTAAATCCACTCACCACAGCACAGTCACCAAACTACTTCACTAGCCAGCAGTACCTCAGACCCTACTCCACGATCACCACAAAACAAAATGTTTATTTTTAAAATAATGAAGCACTGCACATTATAAAGAGTGATGACATTGATGTAGGCAGCACGCTAAGTCTGCAGTCTCTTAAAAAATCAATATGCAATGAGCATAAGGAAAACAAAGTACCGCAGGGCCAAGGCAATATGAAAACAAAACAATACGACTCACCTTCGAGTCTTGGGTATTCAAATTGCATACTGCTGGCACCGTGACTTCAGGTTAATATAGATCAGGCACAAGTCAAATAGAGCAACCATACACGTAACAGATAATCTCTTAAATAAGAAAAAAATAAATAAAAATAAATGCATCAATGATTTCAAGTTAACTTCTGATGTTGAGCTACTCATTTAACATTTAAACACACCTAATAATCTTCAATACGTTTTGACTGAAACTGTGCTCAGTAATAACGCCCCTCCCAATCTTGAACTTATACTACATAACTTGAACTAAATATTAATTTATGTACATTAAATAAAACATAAAGTGGTTATTGGTTGTAATAGCATTAGACTACAGGAATATGTAGTTATTTTTAATATGTTGAAAGTTAAATTAATATTTAATATTGAAACAAAAAAGTATATGCAGATGAATAGATAAAATATAAGGAACATATTACCTTAAAGCTGCAGATATCCATGTTTCCTTCTTTAAGACAAGAGTATGAATGAGATATTAAAAAAAAAAAACTTTTTGGAATAATTGGCATTAAACAGCTGAACAAATACAAAAATATTGTAAGGAATTAAATAGTCACTTTTCTTTCATTGTCTTCTTTTCTTTAGTTTTCTAATAGTTTCTCTTAGCCATTCATTTCAGAGAGTTGCTATTCTAGTCCATTTCTTCTGTTTGTTAAATTATACTTTTTGCTTTCATATAAGATAATGGAATATATACGTTCTCAAAAATCCTGGTCTTGTCTGGAAGAACTTATTTTAGTCTAGCAGGGAAAAGCAAATGTACCTTTATCTGTTTTTTCTTGAGCTCTTTAATTAATAGTAGAAAACATTTCCTTTTACAAATCACTGTACAGGAATAAACATTATCAAATCCTATTACTTTCCTATCTAATTTGATAGGAGATTTTGATCAAACTGTTTTGAGCATCAGTTCTTTGTCTTATGAAGAAAAAAACTTGACAATAGCAGACCTTGATGTGGGATTATTTTCAGAAGAAGCCACTGTTAGAGATCTGTGTACGTGCTCGATGCCATAAGACATTGCTTCAGGGAGATCAAGGATGTTAGGGAGCCTGGATGTTAAAAAGCTTTTCATGCTCCTTCCTTCTATTTTCTCCAGCAAAGCAAAATTGTGAACATTACTTCTTCTAGATCTGTTCTCCAAATCATCTAAAAAAATAAAGCTGTTAAGTCACACTTAATGGATCACTGGATCTACCTCTGCTCACCCCCTGGCTGATCCTGCTTCCTCCTCACTTACATTGCAAATAACATGGTTTACCTACCTTCAACTACCCTACTCTTGATACTAATCTTTGTCATGTTAACTAGCTAGGAAATATACCTAAGACTCTTTACGTATCCTGATATATCCTAATATGGCTTATACTGTATAATAAACCTAAACTAACTGTTATTTCATGTAGAACTATATCTCAATGTATGTTATTATTTCAATGTATGCAATTATTTCATGTATGGCTGCATCTCAATACATGTTTACTATGTGGTGATGTTGTTTGTGTGCCTTATCTTGTTATATGTATTGCTAGTTACTTGTCAACTGGAGCTTTTCACCCTTGGCCTCTGCTGAAAATGGACATGTATCCAGTTAAACTTTTCCAGTTAACAAATGCAAAATAAATCAATAAATAAACTATTATTATTATTATACTATTAATAACTATATTATCCCTTATTCTCCCTACTCTCTTACCCTCTATCTCTTTTTTATTATATTCTATCACTCACTTATCTTCTATCCTTTCTCCTTCCTCCTCCTTTCCTTCAGTTTACTGAGGTTTTCAACTGAGGTTAAAATATCTAATATCTAATAATAATCTAATCTAATCTTCTTACACATAGTTGTCTTTAAAATACCCTTATCTCTTTCTTATGATGTTTGATTTTGCTAAATAAGTTATGCCTGTGTTTTAGTGGAGTACACTATTGTACAACTGTTAATTCTGACTACAATAAGTTTGATTTTTTGTGATTTTTTTGTATAATATTTTCCTGATACAGTATATTTTTTATGCTGCTTATTGTATCATGTAATTATGTAATTTTGGGAGCTTTTTTCCCCGGCCTCTCTGCTGAAAATGGAAATATATCCAGTTAGACTAGCCCGGTTAACAAATGTAAAATAAATAAAATAAAAATAAATAAATAAATAAATACATAAAATAAAATATATCTAATTTGCTCGATCATAATGTATTGTGATTTAAAAGGAACTCAGTGTTGTTTTCTTCTGACAACCTTCTTTCCAAATCATTTAAAGCTTCTTCTGTTCCTGAAAACTGTATTTTCTGTTGATTAAGAGACTCTTGAATTAGTCCTTCTTCCAGCCACAAAAAGAAAAAGTTAAACAAGTAGCCTTTCCACAGCAAACTAGCAATTTGCCTCACCTGCAGGTGGGTGACTTTGCTGTGGTGGCAAAGGCTGTTTGTTTAACTTTTTCTTTTTGCACTTGGAAGAAGGATCGACTGTGGAACTGACAATTTGTGCCACCTACAACCACAATGAACCAGGGGCTAGCCATATCCTCTGCAGCTTTTGGGGTCCCCTCAAAGGTCAACAAAGAACCATTCCTGTGGGTCGTGAGAAAGGGCTCATGGAAGGTTTCCCTGTTGTGTCAGAATGCTGTACCCAGCCCTTGGGAAGAAGCACCTGCCATTAGTAAAACAGTTGTCTCGAATGTTTCCTATCAAAAGAAACTAGAAACCAAGCATGTATTTACACCTTCTCAATTTTCGTTGGATATGAGTAGTTAACTGGTTCTAGCTCAAGATTTGATTCAGGCTATTGATCCTTCTTGTAGTGTATTATTTTGGTAAAAGAAAGAGGGATGCCACCTTTCTTGAAGAGATTTAAAATTCTGAGTTTGACCAGGAGGATGCAGGGACAGAATCAGGGTTCTATTCTCAGATTTCTTATTCAGACTCAGAGGAGACCTCACTTTCTGATTCTTCCCATGGGAGTTTCTCTTTCTCTGAGACTATTGCTAGAATGTCCCAATGTTTTCAGTAGGAGAACACTGAGGTTTCACAGTTCCACAGAAAATACTATTTATTTATTTTTATTTATTTTACATTTGTTAACCAGGTTTGTCCAACTGAGCTTTTGGCTCATTTTCAGTGGAGACCTGGGGAGAAAATCTCTTCAGTGAGTTTAAGAATTGAAGAACAAACAGTTAACAAAATATAATTTACAATCATCTGAAAATTACATTAGGGTACAATGGCATATAGAAGGAATAATGCCTTCATAATTCTTGTTAGGTTATATACAACAAGTATACAAAAAAATAGCATAGAGATAAAGTGATTAAAACCAATGAGAGAGAGGTTAAAGTTTGTTATGATAGACAGGGAAGGAGAGGAAATTGAGGGAGGGTATAACGGAAAAGAATAGAAGGGAAGGAGATGGTGGCTGAACAGTGAATAAAAAATTGAGGACTGGTGTAGGGAGGGGTATTCGAAGCTGGGGTAGGGTAGTTTCAGGGGGGATGACTACAGTGACAGGGCCATTTTTTGTTAGGTATCTTTGAATGGCTAGCTTAAAATGCTTGTTATGGTCAAGGAACCTAATTTCTTGGGGTAGTTGGTTCCAAGATGCAGAAGGGTTATAATTATAGAGTAAACATCCTGTTTTGGTTTTGGGTTTATAAATCTGTAGCAAGTCTTGGTCTGAGCTGCATAGTGTCCTGGTCGGAGAATATTTAGATATAATAGATAAAAGGCTAGGGCATATAGAGGATGGAGTGGATCATTTGTAGCTGATATAGTAGGAGCAGATGGGGGAGTCTGAGCCAGTCCAGTTGCTTAAGGGATAAGCAATGGTGAGCCTTGTAGGTTTGGTTTGCTGTGAATCTGGCCACCTTATTATAGGTAGTTTCAGGTTTTGTAATGAGTATGGTGTTAAGGTTTGTGAATAAGTAACAATTGTATAGAAGGGTCAGAAGAAGAAATGCATGGAAGAGAGTTATTCTGGCTGTGTTGGTTAAATATCTCTTATTGAGGTAAAGGAGTCCAAGTTTCTGGTGAGTTTTTTTTAAAGAATTACTAACATGGAGTTGATACAAAAGGATCTTCTAGAACCTAAACCCAGTCTTCCTGTCCTGTCTGCTTTAGAGGATGTGTGTTTTACTGCCTGCAATTTTCATGACAGACAGCTGTCCCTAGTAGGCATATAGGATGTATAAAGTTCCTCTGTCCTTTAAATTTTTATGCGCTATTTCTAAATCTGACCCAGCAGCTACAGCCTTAATTAACTCTTCTGCTGCTAAGTACATAGTTAATTCCAGTCCTACTCTTTCTAATAAGGATTGGTAAATTATTGATAGGTATGAAAAAGAAGTGTATACATCTGCAACTTTGGATAATTTCAGAATTTTAAATTGTTGGGCATGTATGTTAAAGTTTATTCCGACATATTGTGAAAGTATGAAGAATGTTTTATCTACAGTTTCTTCTTGTGAACATAAATCTGATTTAAATAACTTTGCTTCTTCTGTTGCACGGGTCACTGCTCATTGTCTGCAGTGTGTGTATGACACTGTTGATACTTCTTCCAGGGCTATGACCACTGCTACTGTTTTTAGGATGTTTGTATTCTCAGAACCTCTCAGATCATGTTAAAAATGAGATTTTAAATTCTATGATGGACAGAGATTTAATGTTTGGCCATTAAACTTTTTGCAGTATTTGTGTCTCCATTTGTTTATAGGTTCATAGGTTTATACTAGGCTATCTGCCCTAGGACATTTATAAGCCTAGCCAGAGTGTGTTTGGCTTTCGCCACCCATTTTAAATTAATTTTGCTATGCCCTTTTTCGAGGTTAGTATACTGTGCCTCTGTCTAACAGTGACACAGAAGTGATACCCGGGGTAAACCTATGATCTCCCATCCACTCATCAAGATTCCTCTTGAAGAGAGTCAATGAGGGACTCTGCCTAACCTGGACTGGGATTTTATTCCAGAGTGAAGGGAGCCTCTGGGTTATGAATCTGTCCCTCCAGCATGTCCTATTTATTTCATTGCTGAGGTTCAAGTCTCTCGAGCGTAGCTCAATGGGATTTGGATTTTCTGAGGTGCAGCATGTCCATTAATTCTGGGTTGGACATGGCTTTATACATCAGGCACAGATCGCCTCTGAGCAGGCGGTATGCCACTGAGTAGAGCTGGAGTTTCTTTAACCGGGCAGCATATGGCATCTGTTTGAGCCCTTTGATCCTCTTGGTGAGGTACTTTTGGGGTCTTTCTAGTTGCTGCAGGTGTCTGGTAAGGTACATCCCAAAAGGGGCATTGTACTCAATTATGGGCCTGATGAGGGATGAATAAAGAGGCACGATGACTTCCCCTGATCTAGATGTGAATCCCTTCATGATTAGGTGGGCTATATAAAATGTTTTTCTAACCACTTTGGCCACGTGGTTGTCAAATGAGAGATTGCTATCAACTTGGGTCCCCAGGTCCCTAATAACTTCTTCTGTACTTAATGGATTACCACCTATGTGGTAATTTGTGGGCACTTTGTTTTTGCCAAAGGGGATGACTATACACATTTTGGCGTTTAGCTTGAGGCCATGGCTCTGGCACCAGTTGTCTGTTTCTATGAGGCCCTTTTGGAGGATGCTTATGTCGGCTGGCGAGTCGATTATGGCACCCAGTTTGCAGTCATCTGCGAACTTGGTCAGCCATAGTCCTTCCATGTTGGCCTGTACCTCCGAGAAATATATACCGAACAAGAGAGGTCCCAGGAATGAGCCTTGTGGGATGCCAGTTGTAACTGGTTTGGTGTCTGACATGGCTCCAGCAATTCTAACCATGTGGGTTCTGTCACTGAGCCAGTTTGCAACCCATCTAGTGACATAGGGGTTTATATTTAAGCTGGTGCGCTTATCTATAATGCCCGAGTGGGGTATTGTATCGAAGGTTTTTGCGAGGTCCAGGTAGGCTGTGTGGGCCACCTTCCCCTCGTCAATGGCCTTGGTGACTGTTTCAAAGAAATCAACCAGGTTTAAGAGGCAGGATCTGCCCTTAACAAAGCCGAACTGGGTAGGATCCAGTGTCTGTAGGTCCCCAATATCTTTATTTATGAGGTCCATGATGATCCTTTCCATAGCTTTGCAGACCAAGCTAGTCAGGCTTATGGGGCGATAGTTTCCAGGATCCGTTGAGGCACCACCTTTGTGGAGAGGGACCACTGTTGCTGTACGCCACTCTTTGGGTACATATCCTGTAGTAAGTCTGAGATTGAACAGTAGTTTTATGTTTGGGTTTACCTCTTCTTGGAGTTCATGTAGGACGCAGCCCGGGACACCATCTGGTCCCATTGATGCTGTGTCTTTTGCTTTGGAGAGGGCAGCTCTTACCCTAGCATCTGAGATGTCAGGGGGGCAGCACTGTGCTGGGATAGATATTTGCCCTTTTGTTGTGGGTTGGTCTGTTTTTGCTGAACCTGTCAGCTAGGTTGTTGGCAATGTCTGTGGGTTTGGTGTATTTTTTGTCATTTTGTACTAATTCTGAGCATATCTGTGAATTCCCAACCAGGTTCCTAAAATAACTAAAGAAAGTCTTGTGATTATCCTTAGTGTCCTGTGCAATTTTTCTCTCGAAGCTGGCCTTAGATGATTTTATGAGTGCCCGTAGTTTTTTGCTAATACTGATCAGAGATGCCTTCCCTTTTTGGGATTTTGCTCTATCATGTAGTAGCTTTTTCCTTCTATTGTATAGTTTGTTTATGGCTGGGGTCCACCATATAGGACGTCTGCCTTTGGAGGATTGGGTCTTGGTTTTATTTGGGATTGCATGATCCATGCATTCCTGAAGGTGTTCATAGAATGCGTTTATAAAGGATTCTGCGGTCTGAGCCGTATTTTCCACAGGCCCGGGGGCTTTGAAGGATTCCACCTCGGTTTTGAGGAGTGTGAAATTTGCTTTAGAGAAGTCTTTCACTGTGGTTTTCAGGGCAGGGGGTGGAGTCGGGATGTGAATATCCAGTGAGATTAGTTTATGGTCTGATCTTACCAGTGAGGGATACACTTCTGGTCTGGAGCATAGAGTCCCCATGTTGGTGATGATCAGGTCCAGTATGTTTTCCCTCTTGTGGGAGTGGTAACAAGTTGTTCCATAGCATTTGAGTTTATAAATTCTAGGAACCTTTGGGCTAGGGTGTTGGAGCTAGAGTAATGCTCCCAGTCTATGTTTGGGTAGTTGAAGTAGCCCAATATAATGGTGTTTGGAGAGACCTTCATATTTTCCAGTGTTCTCAGGAAGGCCGAGTGGGGTTCCTGGGTTTGGGAGGGTGGTCTATAGCAGGCTATAAACTGGAAGGCAGTTTTACCCACTGTTATTTGCACATGGATAGTCTCTGATGCTTCGTGCTGTGCCACCAACCTGGTGGTGTGGGTATCTTTGACAAATATTTATACTCCCCCTCCTTTTGTGGATCGGTCCAAGTTTTGGGGCTGAAAAGCATGGTATGAGGTATAACATGGTAGTGCTGGGGTGTTCTCGGGAGCCTTGAACCAGGTTTCTGTTACTGCACAGATATCGATGTTCTCCATGCTAAGGAGAGTTTCGAGTGCGTGCATCTTGAGGTTTAGACTTCTGGCATTGAGTAGCATTACTCTTAGTTTCTTATCCCTTGTGATACCTATGGAGGTGGGTTTGTCTTTTGAGCCTTGCCTAAAAAGGCACTATGGGGAAGCAAGAGCCTTTGCCAATATCCAAAAGCCCAGGGGTGACAGGTGCAAGCCATCGCTAGCGAAGCATGGTGGCTTGTCGAGCATGTCATCCCAGGCTGACAGGCATTGGATCCCCTTTGAATGACACCAATACTTAAGCCAGTTGTTGAAATTGATCATTTTGTCTTCATATTGTGGCATCATTCTTGGTGAGGGTAAGATGCTACTCAAGCTCAGGGTCATACCGGCCTGGGCTACATGCTCAGAGAGCTCCTCTATGTCTCTTTCCAAGTAGTCCAGGGAGGTACATCTCAGGTCATTCACACCAGCATGGACAATGACTGAGTCATATTTGTACTTGCCTTGGAGTGACCTGAGTGCTTGTGTTATGTGGCGGATCCTAGCGCCCGACAGACAGCTCACTGTGACCTTCTCCTTGTTCAGCCTGGTGAGCGGGATGTCAGTGTGCCTGACGATAGAGTCACCTATTACAAGTGTATCAGGTGTGTTGTTTAGCCTTAAGGGCTGTGACTGTTCAGCACACTGGCTTTGTGAGCTATGTGTTGCACGTGTTTTGTTTTGGGGTAGCGGTTGCTTGGGTGTCTGCTTTGGAGGTCTCTGCTGCTTAGGCAGATTTTTATTTAGAGCCTCCGAGTATGTTTTTGTGTGTTTATGTGTTTGGTTTGCTGTCATGGTAGGTCTATGTGAGACTGGAATTGTAGTGAGTGTGGTTTCCTTCTCCTCCTGACTGGTTTTGCCAGTACTGAATTGAGAGAGCTTAGCCTCCAGTATGGCTATATGGTTGCATCTCTCACATATGTTGGAATTTGTTGGGAGGAGGAGAGGGTTGTCTGTGTACATGAGGCAGTTGTAACATTGCCTCAAGATTCCCAGATTCACCAGCTGGACCAGAGAGGAGATTGACAACTGACCTTTGGACATGCTAAAATAGTATTGGGAATTCCTTTATAATTGAAAAAAAGGGCCAGTGGGGAACAAGGTACTCAAGGGGAGTTTGTGAGGGTGTAGTGCTTTTAATTTTTTAGTGCTGACTTATATAATTGCTTTAGTGAGCAAGTGCCAGGTAACTTAAATGCAATGTGTTACAGGTAACTTAAATGCAAAATGACAAACAGTAACTTTCTTTCAAGTGAAACAAGGAAATAAGTACAGTAAGCAATGCAGATATCACTAGGGATCCACAGAAGTGCTGAAAAGCTGTGTTTTAGGTGGAATTAGCGTTTCAGGGAAATAACAAGCATACAAACAACAAGCATACAAACAAAGCTAGATTCAGCAGGCCTGGATCTAGTCTATGCTACAGCAAACAAGGTGTACCAATTTCAGTAAGAAACAGTTCAAATATGCAGGCACTATAAGCCTTTAACCAGAAATTCCCAGCTCAGAAGGGCAGAGTCCAGCCTCTCCTCCCACAAGATTGCAGACCATGAACCTTCTTAATGTAAAATAACTGGCCTGAAGCCCAAGTGCTTAAACCAGAACTAATACACTTTTAGAATAACAGACACTGAGCCCTCAATCAGCAGTTCCCAACTTAGAAGGATGTAAGCCTCCTGTCCTGCCACCATAGTGCAGGCCACAATCCTTCCTAATGTAAAACAACTGGTCTGAAGCCCAAGTGCTTAATCCAAAAGATGTAGAATGATAGCTACACTTTAATCAAGTTACTACCAAGCAGTAATAAATACAATTGAATACTTTAAAGAATGCCTGGATTAGTGCTCAAGTTATACAAACAAAGCTAGATTCAGCAGGCCTGGATCTATTCTATGCTACAGCAAACAAGGTGTACCAATTTCAGTAAGAGGCAGTTCAAATATGCAGGCACTATAAGCCTTTAACCAGAAATTCCCAGCTCAGAAGGGCAGAGTCCAGCCTCTCCTCCCACAAGAGTGCAGACCACAAACCCTCTTAATGTAAAATAACTGGCCTGAAGCCCAAGTGCTTAAACCAGAATTAATACACTTTTAGAATAACAGACACTGAGCCCTCAATCAGCAGTTCCCAACTTAGAAGGATGTAAGCTACCTGTTCTGCCACTACAGTGCAGACCACAAACCTTCTTAATGTAAAACAACTAGCCTGAAGCCCAAGTGCTTAAACCAGAATTAATACACTTTTAGAATAACAGACACTGAGCCCTCAATCAGCAGTTCCCAACTTAGAAGGATGTAAGCTACCTGTCCTGCCACCACAGTGCAGGCCACAAACCATCCTAATGTAAAACAACTGGTCTGAAGCCCAAGTGCTTAATCCAACAGACTTAGAATGATAGCTGCACTTTAATCAAGTTACTACCAAGCAGTAATAAATACAATTGAATACTTTAAAGAATGCCTGGATTAGTGCTCAAGTTATACAAACAAAGCTAGATTCAGCAGACCTGGATCTAGTCTATGCTACAGCAAACAAGGTGTACCAATTTCAGTAGGAAGCAGTTTAAATATGCAGGCACTATAAGCCTTTAACCAGAAATTCCCAGCTAGAAGGGCAGAGTCCAGCCTCTCCTCCCACAAGAGTGCAGACCACGAACCCTTTTAATGTAAAATAACTGGCCTGAAGCCCAAGTGCTTAAACCAGAATTAATACACTTTTAGAATACCAGACACTGAGCCCTCAATCAGCAGTAACCAACTTAGAAGGATGTAAGCTACCTGTTCTGCCACTACAGTGCAGACCACAAACCTTCTTAATGTAAAACAACTGGTCTGAAGCCCAAGTGCTTAAATTAAAAGGCTTAGAATGAGTTACACCAAGCAGTAATAAATACAATTGAGTACTTTTAAGATGATGCAAAAGCAAAATAAAGTAGGAAGAAACACAAATACAGTAAAAGCAGATACATTTTTTTTTTTTTTTTTTTAAGTGAGCAAATGAGATGGGCCCAGGAGTTACAGGACAGAAACAAGTGCAAATGCAGGCCTTCAAATCAGAAAGTCAAACGGCCATTAACTACAAATTCTGGGCCAGAACCACTCCTTATGTGGTAGACAGGTTACCTAGTGCTTACCACTCCCACTGATAAGCCAGAAGGCTTCCCTCCAACACAGAAAGGCTTGGGGGACTCAGAAGCTTACAAATAGTCCTGGATACAGCAAATCTGTATCTGGAACACTAAGTACAGGAAAGGTAGGAAACAGGCTTACAATTTTTTTTTTCAGAAAAGTAGCAAAAAAGCTGGCACACTTGAGTATGTAGCAATATTAGTCCATACACAGTTTGAAAAAATGTAATTAAATTAAAAAGGACTAAAAGCAAGTGCAGAAAGGGTAAAGAGATGGGACTGGGGGAGTGTCCTAGATCAAATCTACAGTGGGGCGGGCACTGCAAAAGCCACCAAATTTAAACTACATCCAAGAACAGGGAGGGGGTGGGAAAAAGTTTCAACAGAGATGTGAGGAATCAGAGTGCAAATTATAAAACCAAAAAAATATATACTGATCTCTGTATATTTGCAGAACAGTAAGACAACAGATATCTAAGCAACAATTTAGCTCTATAATACAGAATAACACAGAAAACAGAGATGTGAGGAAACAGAGTGCAAATTATAAAACCAAAAAAATATATACTGATCTCTGTATATTTGCAGAACAGTAAGACAACAGATATCTAAGCAAAAATTTTGCTCTATAATACAGAATAATACAGAAAAATATACTCAGCTCTATATATTTGCAGCCGCAGAGTCTTGTAAGGCTGTCTCTCAACACACAGGTTCCATTATGATTATTTAATGTTTGGCCCCTGTGCTGCTGAGGTGATGAAAAAGTGCAATGAAAGGGGCAAGCTGATCCAAGGAATGTCTAAGATTTTTCAGTCCTCCTTTTCCAAATTAGGCAATGGCTTTTTTTCTCCTCATGCAGTTTTAGCAAGAAAATAGAATAAACAGTCTCAACAGAATTAAAGTAAACAGACATTTAATAAGAAGTGGCAAGAAGGTTCCAAAAAGAAGGCTCAAACCTCCCAAAACCAAATACACTCCAACATGTATGAATGACTATTCAAATGATGACCTGCTCCCACCTTGGGCCTTTTTCTCTTCCAGAAAGTCTGTATCTCTCTGGGTTCTGAAAATCATTAATCGAGGTTACAGATGGCAGTGGGAGGAAAATACTCCTTTCCAGGGGGTTATTTCTCTTCCTGCAGATCAGACTCTTTTGTTTTCACTTGTTCATCATCACATCCTGTTTCAAGGTGTAACAGAACCAATTCCTCCTTCCCAGATAGGGAAGGGGCTTTATACAAGGATGTTCCTAGCCCCAAAGAAAGAAATTACTCGGAGACCAGTTCTGGATCTTTCTTTCCTAAACCTGAGTGTGATAGTGTTGAAATTCAAAATGATGTCACTTCACAAACTGTTGCCTCTTCTTCATCTTTCAAGTTTCCTGGTAACACTAGATGTAAAAGATGCTTATCACCGCTTTCTTATTCATCCAGACATACAGTCATCCAGGCATTTCCTAAGCTTTTGTGTGTCTGAATCCCACTGTCAATTCTCAGCCTTATCATTTGGACTATCCACAACACCAAGCATGTTTACAACATGTTTATCTCCAGTTATAGCTCACTGCAGGATACAGAGTATCAACATTTTTTTTTCTGTATTTAGAGAACTTGCTTATCTTTACAGAGTCTTTTTCAAATTTTCAGGAATCTTTCTCTTGAGTGAGAGCTATTGTAGAAGCTGGAATTCTAAGAGAACATTCAAAAGTCTTTTTTGACTTCCTCACACAGGATTGTGTTCCTGGGATGTCAGCGAGATACCTCAGTTCAAACAGCTTTTCTTTCACAGAAAAACATATGTTTATTTAGATCTATTTCTCAGGTTTTCCACTCAGACTTTAGTTATTGCAATGGAATACCTCAAGACTTTGGGATTCATTGTATCTATGATTCTCATGATAGCCCTGGCAAGAGTCCACATGAGAAAGATACAGTGGTATCTGAAATCTCTTTGATCCCAGCATTAACACCCTTTATCTTTTCAGATCCCAGTACTGGTGTTGGTCAGAAGAGAAATCACTTGGTGGAGACAACAGATATCTTTAAATCCAGGTTACCTCTTCTACTTTCCTGCTCCTAATTAGTTAGCCACCACAGATACTTTGGACTTTGTGTGGTGAGCAGTTTCTGGAGAGATAAAAGTGCAGAGAGTGTATGAAACCATGGCTAGACTCAAGCAAACAAATATCATGGAGATGTTTCCCCAGATCAAGGCACTCAATTATTTGAACCATCTTTGGTCCCCAGGGCTTCTTCATGTGGTTACAGACAATACCACAATAATGTGGTACATCAACAAGCAAGGTGGAACTAAGTCATATCCCCTTTGTAGACCAACCATGGTAGCTCAGAATATAGCTTCACAACACAATCTCACACTACAGACATCCTACATTCTGTCAGAGCAAATTTGCAGGGGGGGTGTGTGACAAGCTGAGCAGGATCAGGGCAGACCATCATGAATGGAAACTAGATCCAGATGTTTTCCAGGATTTGATACATCTATGGGGCATTCTCAACTAGACCTCTTTGCCTCTTCTGTGAACAATAAATTGGCAAAATTATATTCCAGGACTCCATGCAAGAAAGCCTGGAGGACAGATGCCTTTTCTTTTCTTTGGACAGGAATGTTCCTGTGCGACTGTCTACAGTTTCCACGAACACCCAGGGTACTTCTGAAGATTCAGTAGGAATTCCAAATGATTATTGTGATGACTGCCTCCTGGATCAGGCAACCATGCTTCTCTCTTCTTTTGGAAATGGCCAGGGTAATTACCAGAAACGTCCACACAGAATGGATCTACTCATGTAGGAACAGGGGTGTATGATACACCCCAACATCAATCATCTTTAATTTACTGTCTGGATAATAGGTATTAATTCCTTATAAGGACTTGTTTTCTGAAGACATGCAGCAGGTCTGGATTCAAGTAAGCCTGCTTCTAGGAAATTATATATTAGCAAATGTGAAAGGTTGACTAGTTGGTACCAACAATATAAACATCAACCATTCAAGGTCAGTTGTTATCTGGTTTAACAACATTTGTGTGAGTTAATATCTATGACCTTTATTATTCCTCTATCATGGTTCATTTGTCAGCCATTTCAGCATGTCTGCCAATGGATCCCCCTCTTTCAAAGCAGTTACATTTCAAAATGTTCCTGAAAAGGTTTTTGCAAAAGAGGCCTCCAAGTAAACTAGTGTTACCTTTTTGCTATCTTAATTATATACTACAGAAACGGGTTCCTCTTACATGATCGAACTTCAACAAATTTGAACCCTATATGGTCGAAACCATATAGTCGAACTTGCAGAAGTTCGAACATGGTAAAAAAAAAACTTAAAAGTAAAATAAACCCTTGCAAGCTGGGGGGAAAGCCCCCCTGCACCCCCTACATGGGGGGGATGTGCCACCCACACCCCCGCTCTTTAAATATACCAACTCTGAGACCGTACTATATTGTGGAAAGGGAATATTTCCCTTTTCTGCACTGTAGTGTGATCTCGGAGTTGGTATATTTAAAGAGCGGGGGGTGGGGGGCTTGCCCCCCTGCTGGCAACAGTTAATTTACTGTTGCATGTTTTTTTTATGTTTTTTCAGTGTTTGAAGTTTTGAAACTTCGAACAGACAAGTTCCATATTGTCATGTTCGAAGTTTCAAAACTTTGATCACGTAATAGGAACCGTACATAATCTAATACTTCTTCCATTTGAACCAGATATTCTGGCTGACTTGAGGTTCTTAACACAAGAAACAGATTTGCTGATTGCTCTAATCACTGCAAGAAGGGTATCTGAGTTCCAAGCTTTTATAGTAAGGGAACCCTGGCTCATTTTCCACAAGGACACAATTTCTTTGAGAACTAATCCTTCTTTTAAGCCTTTTATGCCTAAAGAGGTATCAGAGTTGACTTTAAGCCAAACTATGCATCTCCCATTTTCTTTTGTGAACCTTAAAATGAGGAATAAGGGATCTTCCATACCCTGGATATTCACAGACAACTCAGGTACTATCTTGACTGAGCTAAATCTTTCAAATCTTTGCATCAATTGTTAATTTCTTGTGAAGGTAAGAAGGGATAACCTGTGTCAAAACAGATTATTTCCAAATGGTTGTCTAAGGGTATTACCTTTTGTTATGCTCACCACAACAGATGTAATCCAGACAGGGTCATGGTTAACTCTACAAGTACCTTGGCTTTTTTTGTGGCTTTTTGGAAATGGATGGATTCTAATAGCTGTCACTTGGTCCTCTATACATATTTTTACAAGGCACTATAATCTTGATTCCTTCTCTAGGTCTAGATCATGGTTTGTTAGGACCATTTCCCAGGGGCTCCTGAACACCTCCCAAATGCAGTTTGCTATAGTAACCTACCCATGTAACTAAGACTGCAGCACTGACCAATATGAAGAACATAGTTCAGTTATGTAAATTGAACTTACCATAACAGTAGATGTTAAAATCATCACTGCTGCAGTAGCTACTCTAGCAACCCATCCTGCTTGCTTTTGGTGTGTTTTTTATGCCAGGGTGTGGACATTTAATTTTTGTTATTCTTAGCCTCATCCTATCAGGACTCAGCTTCTCTCTGTCTATTGACAGGAAAGCTCTCTGCCCTAACTTGTCCTTTAGTCAGCTCAGCTCAAGCTGCTGAACTGTTTGGGTGAATGGAAGGTGCCCTGAAACTTTGGAAGCTGGTCAGTTTTTATATCCTTGGCAGGATACAACCTATATAGTTATCCATATGGCTACTGCAGCAGTGATCATTAGAACATCTACTGTTATAGTAACTCATCTTAAACAACTGTACTTTCTGGAACTTATTTTCATTAAATAGAACTTTGATTTTCGATGCATGAAAGAAGACTTGTCCTGTGAAGGTAAAAGATAACTGAATTAACCTATTGTTTCCTTATTAATAATTTGCTTTGTAAAACAATAATGATCTGTATATCTTTTCAAGGAATATTGATGAACTGCAGCTTTTCTATAGCTTCTTCTACTCACTTTTTATTTGGTTTTAAAACAGATAAATCAGTTATAAAACAAACAAATATCAGTTATAAAACAAACAAATAACTATCTGCACAGGTCCACAGCTAATCAATACATCAAAGTTATACATATCAACAACAATTAATATTTTCAAGCAAGCCTTTAAGTTTAAGCCAATGTTTATATGAATCTATAATATTAGAAGTTCTCATCTTTATAGTATGCAACTGACTACTGCAAACAATTTAGCCATACTAATAGATTCAACAATAGAGGGGGTAACTTTATTTTTCCAATATCTAGTAATTACTTTCATACTATAAAAAGAATAGACCAACATAGAGGCACTTGTTGTAGTCACTTTTTTAAAGTGATGTTTCACTAATACAATCACAATTATATCCGGCAACCTGATTATGACTTAAAGGCTTGTTCCTTTTATGTCTGATACAAATATTTTCTCTGATTTAAGTGAGGAAAATTTAAAATGACTGTAATTGCTGTATTACTTTTAGGTTTCCTACTCTTCTTGCCAAAGTTTCATTCATTGGGTAGTCCCTGAACAGCAGATGGGCAATCCAAAACTATTTGGTACATTATTAAGCAAATCAGTATTGATAAGGTGTATATTAAAACATCAAGCAAATCCTATCAAGTTATAGCTAACTAAATTGACATGAATGATATCCTGTCTAACTAAGTACTATACTGGCCCAGCAGCACCTATTGTACCTCATATTGATATCTACAATATCCTTATTTTCTCTTTAAAACAGTCAGTAATTTTGTAGTTGAAATTATACTTAGTGATATACGCTATAACTATAACCCATATATTTTATTACTTTTACCCTTATTTGCTGAATTCAGGCTTCTAGGCAGTGAAGCATTTTCCTGTTGTACATTGGTTGGGGACACAGGGCTGAAGTGAAATTTAGCTGCATTGACATATGGATGTTGCAAATCCACCATGGGCACAGAGAAGCACACCGAGCCATGCCAACAGCTTCAATAACCAAGTGCATTGAGGCAGGGGAAGTAATGTGTGCTGTGCTTGGTGTGCAGTGCATGCTTATATGACTACATGCAGAGGTATAAATGCTATTGTAGTCATACTTATGCTTCAGTCTGGCATTATAGGCACTGAAGAGGGTATAGTCCACACAAAGACACACACGCACACACACACACACACACACACACACACACACACACACACACACACACACACACACACACCACACCTTTAATAAAGGCAATGCCATTGCTCACTGCATATTCACTGCCACTGCCCACTGGACAGTTGGTTGCTGATGCTTACCATATAGCCTGCTGCCTCAAGGGGTTTTTAGGACCATGGGCATTATGCCCCTACCCACACCTATGCATTATGTAAAAGAACCTTAGTATTGGTATTTTTTTTATTTTACTTTTCATATGTTAACAAGATGACTGGACCAGTACATTAACTCTCTTCCAGTACCACCCAGAACAGTTGTAAACAAATGTTATACAGCATAAATCTATATTATGAATATTTATAGTATTGAATACAGTGTCAAAAACCCGTTATCTATGGATTAATTTTTGAATTATTGACACTGCAATGCAGCATGAGTCTGGTGCTCCACTCACCAGTGTGCTGTTATTTAAATGAAACATCAGTATGATGCTTGAGCTGATGGTAGCTCAAGGGAATGTAAAAGATCCCATGACACCTATTGAAAAGAGCAGGGAGTTTTTTATTTTTACACATTATTTTAGACATTTGTCCCGGTCCCCTTCAATAACACACATCACACCAAATGACATTTGATGACCTTTATTAGATTTCCATAACATAGCTTTGATCACCAACTTTATTAATAACAACTATTCATGATATAATTGATACTAAATACAGCATAACATCCTTGTAATGTTAATCAGGGCAGCATACCTACTCACCCTGCCCCAGTAAGCAGTGTCCATACCTCTAGTCACTTTACTTATGAAGCAGCGTCCCATCTCACTTCATACACCATCATTGTAATGTTAATCATCTACTCACCCTGCCCAACAAGCAGGGTCCATACCTCTGCTCGCTTACTTTACTTCTGATGCAGCATCCCAACTCACTTCGTACACCATCCATTGAATTACCTTCCACCAAATAAGCACCATCCTTTCCTCAGCTTGCTTATCTATTCAGCAAGCTTCCTCCAACTACTAATTTCCTTTCCCCAGATCCTTGAAATGAACATCTAGACATCAGAGGGGGAACAGAAGAGGGCAAGCCTATCCCTCTTCTCCACCAACCAGCCTGACCAGGCTGTTCCCCCTCCCTTCTATCCAAATTGTTCAATCTACTTCCCATAAAGGGAAGGGTCAAGCCAAACATCATTTGGTGTACCCATCATCTGTAAAGCACCTTAGAATCCCGTCATAACCCCCTTTGCCATGCCATCACTGAAACACACCTTAATGAAACTAAATAAAGCAGGATTACCATGCCCCATTATAACACCAGAACATCCACACCAAGAGAATACATACCCTTTTAGCCCACTCCCTTCAAAGCTGAAATCATGGCTCAACCTGAATGTATTGACAACCTATAACCACAACAAAACCACAAACTATAACCCCTTGAACTCAAGATGGCACCAAGTCAAACTAGTAGCAAGTCTCACAACCAAGACCCTGTTAACCATAGTATGTCACCTTAGCTCAGTTCTATATGTGCAACAACTCCATTACCATAGAGAATAGTCTATCTCCAAAATTTTAATGTCCTAACTTTAGATGGCAGAAATACAGCACCCCTTGACCTAGTTCCTGAAAACTCACCTATGCTCAACAATGAAATACTCTACATACCAAGCCATAAACACCCCCAATTCAGTCATTACCAAACCATTCTTAACCCCTTTGTCCCTAGCCTTTCCCCTCAAAAGCTCACTTTCCTTATGTTACCTATACCACTAGTATCCTACAGCTGCCTTATCCTGCAACCAGGCTTCCTTAAACCTTCTAACTCCCCTGTAACAACGCACCCAGTTTCTAAACTAGCCCAACACAGCCATCTACCTACCGTGTTTCCTAAAACCCTAGCTACAAAATTCACCCAAACCCCTAGTGAAATGATCCTTGTCCTATCCTGTAAAACCTTAACCTAGTATGTAACATCACCACTCAAGAGACAAACCTGCCATCCCAAAATGCCACCCATTATGAACAAACTCCAGCATCATGTCAAACCATCCTTGGTCCTTCCCCCACCTATGGTTCAAACAACCAGATGAGTGAATACGACCCCCCAAGGTTCCAAGCCCCCTATACCAATGCAATAATCAGCTCCCACTAATTAAAACACAGAGCTCAAACATGCCTTACTAAGATGATTACTCAGACTCTCCTTGTGCCCCATTAAAGTGGCAAGAATGTCCATCCTATCAAAACATCACATTTCAAATCCCCTTTCCAGGCCAGTGCATGATGCCTTCTGCACTCCAGCAATCTGCAAACAAAGAAACAATGATAAATTCTATGTGCACACATACCATGATTACTTAACTTGGAGGCACTGACCAGGACCCCTGCCACCCCATCAAATTCTTATCTATGGCCAATGGCCATGCTCCCTTACTATTGAATGCAAATGCCCAAAATCACGGACAGCTTTCAACATTAATCTGACATACTAACAGTTAGTAGAACAAATTGTACAACCCATTAACCCTGATATCATAACTCAAATGCCTATCCTTCTCTGACTAGCAGAGTAAAATCCTCTACCAAAACTCAACATCTTTGAAATCCACTTACTTCCATCAGTAACTGTTGCCCACTTGTGTTCCCCTTGTGTAACCTTCTCACTCGCCACTGCTTCCATCACCTGTGAATTCACTGTATCACCACAACCATCTATAAAGAAAAGGACAAAATTAAACTCTAATAGTAACGAGCAGGCTCCACCTTATACCCACCTATTCCAAATTACAGCCACAGCGTTCCACAACCCCATCTGCAGGAAAGAAAAAGACATGTAAAACATCCAAAATACATAACACACATTACAAGGCATCTTCAAGAACAACCATTCCTGCCACCCTGGGAAGAAATGTCCCACCGCCCCTCCCATCCATGACAAAGCAGCCCTAACTAAAGCTATGTGGCCCATGACCCTATCCAATACCCAAGATAAATTTAACTACCAGTCGAGTATGTTAAAAGTAAACCCCATACAAGACGGGACCTAGGGGCTGAAGTTGTATATGTGTCTTGTATAAAATAGCCCTCTTAAGACTCAACCTTGCTCATAATATATTGTGAATTCTGTGCTGTAGTCATTTGGTTGCTGTTGGTTGCTGTTACTAATAAAAGTTATCTTTTGAAACTATTGGTGAATCTTGACATTTCTGACTTAATCTAATGCAGAATTGGGAGTAGATAACATAGGGTCATAAGATCATAGGATCACAGGAGGTCACTAGACCAATGGCCACAAGGCCCTACGTCTATTTACTTCCTAACAGAACAGCAGACTGTGTTCAAAGCAAAGCAGAAAGTGTTTCAACCTGGCAATCTGATGACACTCATTTCTAGCCCCTTCAAATTCAAACTACTTCCGTAGCTGTGCAACCTGTCTCACATCCTGTCTGCACTCCCCATGGTAGTTTCACTCAAAACATGACCCCTCCAAACAATAACAAATTTACCCCAAACCTCTAACCAGCCCCAACCCTACCTCAAACACTAAACTTATCAATCATGCCTCCCTGAAATGTATGGCATTGATAACATAACATGCTTAGCACTAAACTGAATTCCTGTAGTGCAGAAAATGTAACTTTAATTCAGCTGGGAAGTCATGTGACCAGTGTTAACATTCTTTTTGTGCCAACACACCCTTTTTGTCCCAGCAAAAATATCCTGATTCTATTAAAACTTAATTTGCTGCTGAGGAGACGAACTCTGGCAGTGCACGTTGCCTTACTCATTTATAATGTGAAAGCACTTTAAGTGACTGTGGTAATCAGAGGGGCACTATCAACCCTTCCTAAATCTCTCTGGGCTCAGCGACAGTCTGAAAGACTTGACAGCCCCAATCTACTATTTGTCACAGCCACAGAGCATGCATGGCAACAACCGTCACACTGACTTACTCATAGCCCGCAAAAACCATACGGGGCTTCCCAATGGACAATGGACTACTGTATGGTAGGATGTTTGCACACTGTGCAGCAGGTATGTGGTTAGCTTTATCAGCATTTACTTCAAAGGATACTTGCCTATGTGACAAACATTTGGAACTCTGACTCAAACTGGCTGTACCCAGTCATTATTTGAACACCACCCCTCTGAGCAACGCGGCAAACCCAGGATGACACTGATATTCAATATCACCTACAAAATAAACATAGAATGAAAAGGGGTGGGAAGGATAAGATTATTAATTTATGATTTTTTTTTTTAGGATATAAATGTCTTGTATTTAACAGAGGCTTAAAATGTAAATTATCGCCAGGAATTTATCAATTATATCTGTAGGAGGGAGGTTGTTTTATTTTAATAATGGACTCTTTTCTATCTTGTTTCTTCATTTCTCGTGTTCTTTTTAATGAGCACTCATGGTCCTGGTTTCTTTTATTCTGCCTGTGTATTTAGTGGGGCAGTTCCTGAAATGGTGGGTGGTGATCAGTATACCACTTTGGTAATCAAGTGTAAAGTAAATAGATATGTCCATTGTCTGTGCATAATTGTTATGACTTCTGCTTGCGACCGGAGAAACATTTTGTTCAGTAGTAACGACATAACATTACCCTAGCCATATCTCATTCTAACAACCAACTAAACATTTTACTTCTATTGTGACTCCATATTACATAACCCCAATATTTCTGTGCATGATTGGGGGGGGGGGAGTACACTGGTTGTTTTTCCAAGAGACCTTATCCTTATCAGAGTAACTGATTGAAAGGAGCCCTGCACAGGCGTGGTAATGACCAGTGCTGTCTCTTGCTCACAGATCCGCAAAAAGCCTCTCGCAGCCCCAGCTGTGAGAAAAATGATCATGACTGGTGCTGTCCCTTGCCCAAAAACCCGCGAAAAGCCTCTCGTGGCCACAGCTGTGAGAAACCAGCCTCAGCCCTGCAAGGAACAATACTTCAAATTCTGTACGATACAAAGGACAGCATGCCCTGGCCACTAAGCTGAACAGCAGGAACCCTGTCGCCCAATCACCAGTGAGCTTTTTATTTATTTTTTTTTTGGGTTGTGATCGTACATGGGGTACACTGCAGGGGTCTTTCTCTGTGCAAAAACACTTAGTTGATAAGTTTCTTCTTGATCTTTGAGATCAAGCAGTATTCTTACTATATCTTTAATAAATCATTTCAGATTGTTTTACTTTATTGCAATGTAATACCCACCTCCAGTAACTGACTGCTCCATATAAAGTGTAACTGTATTATCTTTTATTTATATTCAGATGAGAGTGTAGACATTAATGTAATGCAAGAAATAAGGGTGCAGCATTACTGCAGGTACTATAAACCACCTAATATGCCACGGCTGTGAAGAGAAAGGCATCAAAGAAAGCGACCAGACTTTTTATATATAGATATATATATATATATATATATATATATATATATATATATATATATATATATATATATATATATGTGTGTGTGTGTATATATGTGTATGTATATATATATATATATATATATATATATATATATATATATATATATATATATATATATACCTAACCTCTTGCTGTCTCTTGCTGAAAGACCCATGAAAAGCCTCTCGCTGCCCCAAAACATGGGAGATACCAAGGAGAGCATGCCCTGGCCACTAAGCTGAACAGCAGGAATCCCTTCAAAGCCACCAAATTTTTTTTTTTTTAATACAGAAACTCATTGCACCACCGCAAACATCTCCCACCCTTAGGGACAAAAGAAAAGCCAAAAACTGATCCAGGAGCCTATCCCCTTCCCGCATCCCAATGGCAAGCACTCCACCTTGTGTGCAAAGCGATTAATTAAGCCTCACAACCAACAAAACTTTCTAACTATAGGAACCTAAAACCCTTCACTAAATAACATAGCAGCCTCCCAGCAACCCAATCAACTAGCCAACAAACCAGCCATACACCTTTACATACCATAACCCCCCCCCTTGTATACAATCTAACCCACCCAAAACTTACAGCCTTGTCCCCTTACTATGTCAAACACATTCTATAGCACCTACCTTACCCCTCCGTACATGCTAGCCTTACTCCAAGGCCTAACGTCCAAACCATATTAAAGGTCGTCCTGGACATAAACTTGCCCCAGCAAGTTCATGCCAAAATGTGACTGCTTAACCCAACTAAACTAGACTAAACCTCTTAAACCCCTCCCATCATTATCTCACTTCCTCCCAACCATCCCTGCCTCCAGTTAACCCTTTCACCTCCCCAACCCACTTAACTCCCCTTAAAATTAACCTACCCCCCCCCCCCATGAAGATGCCCCAGGACAACTTAGTTTGTTGCCAAACTTCATTTATATTATTCTAAAATATTTACTGATTTACATTTTACCATATTTACATATTACCTTTTAACACGACTTCACTTCTTTTATAATCTTCTCTAAGTTCTTACAACCACAACCACCTCTTCATTTTGCTCAGAATGCCTACAAATCTGCAATGTTTATTAACACAGTTGTTTT